>NC_064818.1:27721019-28021019 GCF_023721935.1 Panthera uncia | reverse complement strand
CATCTAGATTTTCCCAAAAGGTAGAATTACGAAAAAGCCCCTAAATAATGTAATATTTCAAAATATTTTTATATTTTTTCACTATGTATCATATATAATTATTTCTAATAATATTTTTGTATTTCCCCTGAATCATTTAAAATATCCTTTGTCTTTATAACTAATTTATTTTCTGAGCACATCACTTGCAGGCCAAGGTCCAGAAGTAGCAATAGGAAAATGAAACAGCCAAAGCAGGCACTGACATCTATAAAGGGTAAATTTGTGTTGCTTCAGAAGGTTGTGTACAAGCAACCATACTTAGTGTGATGCAGCTGTACATTCCTGGGAAAAGAATTTGAAGTCAGGATACAAAAAGGGATCATGGCCATTTGCTGTGAATTCCTGCAGACTCTTTCATCTGTGTGTAATGTATGAATGTATTTCATTTTCTAAGACAACTCCTCCAATGAAGCTATGTCCAAAATTAAGCTTTCAAAAACACTACCTTCAGTGATATAGGATCTCACCTCTACAGAACAAGATAATTTCTGCCCAATTAACTTGGAAATCAACAAATATACCAAAGATGATTTTTCAATTTGCTAAACCAGAGTTATAAGAACATGGAAAAAATGCTGATTACACAGATACAAGGTTAGACCTCAGTTGCCAGATATACTTGAACATTTTCTTGCAAAAATGAAAAGGATATTATTCTCCTTGACTGTCATATTCCCATATGGTAAACTGAAATGTCTCATTATTATTTAAATGCATTTTTAAGGAATTCTCTGGATCAAAATCTGTGCCCCTGGATTCTGTGTAGACGACTCAGGAGTTCCAGGCTTCTTCCATCCCAATGCTTTTCAATTTCAAAAGCTCTAATTTTATCTTTCAAAAATATGTGTTTGTAGGGGCACCTGGGTGGCTCAGTAGGTTAAGCCTCCAACTTTGGCTCAGGGCATGATCTCAGGGCTTGTGGGTTCGAGCCCCGTGTTGGGCTCTGTGCTGACAGCTCAGAGCCTGGAGCTGCTTTGGATTCTGTGCCTCCATCTCTCTCTGCCCCAACCCCACTCACACTCTGTCTCTCTGTCTCTCTCTCTCTCAAAAATAAATAAAAGTTAAAAAAAAATTTTAACAGAGACAGAACACGAGTGGGGGAGGGGCAGAGAGGCGGAGAGACACAAAATCCCCAGCAGGCTCCAGGCTCTGAGCTGTCAGCACAGAGCTCGATGTGGGGCTCAAACCCAGAAACCGTGAGATCATGACCTGAGCAAAGTCAGACGCTTAACCGACTGAGTCACCCAGGCTCCCCCCCGCCACCCAAATTTTTTAAAATATGTGTTTGCGTGTGTGTGTGTGTGTGTGTGTGTGTGTGTGTGTGTTGGAATAACATGTAACAGATTCATTGTGGGGAGAAAAGTGGGAGGAGGAGTTACTGCTAGAAGATTGGAAAACACTACTCCAGTCTGGCACTAGTGGAAGTTAGTTCCAAGTGTTACCTGCTTATATATAGTCCCTTTGTAATTACAGAGATATTGTGTCCAGATTTCCCAGTGTCCAGGTCATTCCTTGGAATGTCTCCAGTTCCACTACCCTCCCATTTGACCTTCAGTCCTGCATTTCCAGCTGCCTATTTGGATATCATCTCTCAGTCTCCTCATACTCAAATTATTAACCTCCGCCATAAATCAGCCACCTCTTCCATTTTCTTAGCCCTTGCCAATGACCCCATTATAATCTCAGGTACCCGTCTTCAAGCACGTGGAGTAGCATTTTTTACTCATCCTTCCTATCCAGTAGTCACCAAGTTTGGTTTTATTTCTTTTCTTCTAAATCTTGCTCGCTTGCATTTTTCTCTGCTTTCCCATTGCCCCCATTCAAATCTGATCAGAGCATCTGATGCCTGGGCTACCTTCCTCAGCTTCCTAATTGGCCTCTTGACTCCATTCTTTTCAAGTCTAACTCATTCTTCCAGACTAATGCTACTTAAATGCCCCCTTTCATCTTGGTACTTCCCTATACATAACATTAAATCATTTCCAGGCGGTTTTGAAACCAAGTCTGAACTATTCTGCTTTGCTTTCAAGGTTCTGCAAAATCATCTGGCTCTACTCTCTTTTCAAATTAGGTCAGTCTCCTCCCTGTCATATAAAAATATTACTACTCCAGCATCGGTGCCTTTATGTAAACATGTAAGTTGACCTGGTCTAAAAGGACCCATCCCTCTGCCTACTTCTTCGATCTTCCTCTCATCTTTGCTCATCTGTTACCCATGTTCTTCACATAGTCAAGTACTTGCAGTTCCTTGAAAACACTTGTCTCTAGGCCTTTGCACTTGCTTCCTCCTCCACTGATGGTCTCCTCAAACTAAAGAGACACCTCCTGTGTGAATGCTTCCTTTATCCTGCACTCCAGGCAAAATAATCACATCTTCCTTGAAGCCTCTATGGCATTCTACACATACTTCTGTCATAGACTTTATCACACAATATTGCAATGTTTTGATTACATGGTTGCCCGATTGCTCTTTTAGATTGTGAGCTACCCTCTCAGAATAGTTTTAGACTTGGTTTCAAAACAAGGTCCTTGACCTCCCATAGCTCACAGTTGTTTTGTACTCCCAGTGAGTCACTTTAGTAATTCAATAGGTATTTGTTGAATGAATGAATAAATGAGTAGATTTCTTCCTAAATCCTCTCGCTCCTTCTCACCTTAGATGTCTGAAGCCTTCTTTGATCTTTCTAGTCTTCCATCCCTTCTCTGAAGCCTGATAGTTCTTATGGTTTCTTACTGTAAACATTTGGATGATCTTTTAAAACTGAATCACAAGCTCCTTGAGGGCAGGGACAAATCTTATATTGTCTCTGTCATTGCAGTGAACACAGTGCGGAGCACATAGTAAAAGCTAAATATATATTTTTCCAATTACAGTTATATAAATTGTGGACTTAGGAAAATAATGATTGCTAATAGTTAACCTGGAAAATTCTAAACTTTTTTCAATATAATTGCAGTCATACAATGAAGTGCTAATTCATTCGGAAACTATTTAGTGAATACCTAGGAATTTCCCGGCACCAAACCAGTGGTTGAGATACAGGCATGAATTCAATCAGTAAGAAAATTCTTCCAGGTAAAACTAGTATTGCTACATAGAAACTGTGTACATTTTTTTTCACTTTTAAGTTTGTAAATTTGTAATTGGTTAAGTAGTTTTTGAGTGACTGCCAGATAACTTTGTTTTTTGGGGAATGGGTATCTTATAATTCTTCCTGGCTGATTTTTCTCACGGGAGCACTGAATTCTTTTTTTTGTATCTGAGATTGTCATGGTCAAGAAAGAGGGAGAATCAGTTCTGAATGATCTGGTCTAGTTTTTTTGGTTTTTTTTTTTTTTTGGTCCAACCCATGTTCAAAAAGTAGTGGGTTTAACAGAAAAGTAAGTTGTACATGTACTCTAACTTGAATGCTCCCCAGCTTACTTAGGCCAACCAGATGTCACTGAGTAGTTTCTATCATGGTGCTGTGATGACATCTGACCAGCATTACCAACCAGAATCCTAGAGAGTGTCATCAGGCATGCTTAGGGTAGAAAGGTAGATACTGCTCTGTGTGGTACAATTTCAACCCTTTGCCGTATCTTAGGTCAAATGATTCACTCCTGATTTAAATCTAAATTTAGTTTCTTGTTTTCCTGTTTCTTTATGCATTAGTTTACTTAAAATTTCTCAGTGACTACTAAGGGTCTGAAACTGTGCTTGGTGCTCAAGATACACAGAAGAACCACTGCCCTCAAGGAGGTCATTTGGATAACTGGATAGTAGTGTATACACCATTGTAGAAATAATATTTAATATTGCCTTATGTTGCCTTTGAAAAGCAAAATTCAGTATATGAACACATCTTTGGACTAGAATCTCTTGAATCAATATGCAAATACGAATAAAACTATTATTATTAATACTATTACTGTCCCATAATACCTATAATATGAATACTGTGTAAGAAAAAGACAAGGCCCTGTTTACACACCTAGACTAAATGTTAAATAGTAATTAAGTCGTATTCTACTAGTAAATAAATGGTTAGGAAGGCAAAGTGACTGTTACAGGATTCTAAATACCAGTAATTCTCTACAAAAGCAATACACA
The DNA here is from genome assembly GCF_023721935.1 of Panthera uncia. Lineage (NCBI taxonomy): Eukaryota > Metazoa > Chordata > Mammalia > Carnivora > Felidae > Panthera > Panthera uncia. Next base: position 28,016,884 of record NC_064818.1, on the reverse strand, counting down.
TAAAGCAGTTTATTCATATATTATTACATTATAATATTAGGGTTTGCAAATATCACCCTGGGTTCTGTGGGGCCTGAAGCTCATAAATGTGGAAGATCCCCTTAAAAAATAAAATAAAATTAGACCACAAAGTTAGGAAACGCTTATGCGAATGAGGAGCTCTGAAGCTTAAGCTTCATTTGCTTCAAAGAAAAGCTAACTGGTAGGCACATAAAAGATTAATATCCTCTCTACTCATCAGTCATATTAGGGAAAGACTTGGACTTTAAGGAGAATAGTGTTCATTAAGCTGATATCAAAAAGTTTATAATAAATACAATACATGTAAAATGAATCTTTCAATTGATCTTACTAGGCCAAAGCCTTATTCTATCTTTATTTTACTAATCTTTTCTATTATTTGGCTTTCTTTAAAGTTAAAAAAATGCCACAGGTATTCATTGAGTATAGATCTTAAATACTTTCTTTTTTTAAGCTTCAGGCTATAGACCTGCGCTATCCAATACCATAGTCACTGGCCACATGTAGTATTGGGCACTTGAAATGTGGCTGGTGCAACCAAGCCTGAATTTCAAATTATATTTAATTTTAATTAAATTTAAAAACTGATACTGAATTCCACTGTTAGGAAATTTTGAACTATGTTTGGAAAAACTTGGGTATGTCAAGCTACTTTTTCAACTATAAGTGTTACGAAATCCAGATGCAGATTAAGTATTTCCTAGGAAAATTTAGCAGTCAAATTGAGATGTGCTGTTTATAAGTGTAGAACTCACACTGGATTTAAAACTCTAGTATGCCAAAAATAAGGTGAAATATTGTATTAATAATTTTTATATTGATTACCTGTTGAAATCATAATATTTTAATATGGTGGTTAAATAATACATAATTATAAAGTTAATTCCACCTGGTTCGTTTTATTTTTTGGAAATCTGGCTACCAGAAAGTTTTAAATTGCACATATGGCTGATATATTTCTATTGGAGAGTGCTACGTCAGACTCTTTTTCTCAAAAGGAGTGTATAATTTTTGAAACCACATACTTAAAAGATAGACGTAGAAGGATCCAGGTGGATGGAAAGCAATTACCAAGCATTACTAATGGGACATTTTTACCTTACTTGAGGTGGTGGAATTCCTACCACTATGCAATCCAACTGTACTCTGGTTCCTTCTGGAACTTCTCTGCTCCGTAACTTTTGAGTGAACCGGGGAGGTTGCCCCAGAGGTTCTTCATAGTACAAAGATGAAGGTGAAGACCCAGGGGTGGTGTCTCCACCAGCTGCCTCACTGGCAGCCAGCTCAGCTTCGCGCCTCTTAGCTTCCTGCCGTTCAAGGGCGTGATTCACTTCATTATCCCTAGTATCTGCAGGGATAGGGATGGGAACAGAAGATCTTTCTCTTCTTTCTGAGATATCTGATAAACTGGAGCTATTTTCCTGCATAAGTTTGTTTTGAGATTCCAATTTACTCTTGTGGTTTTTGCAGGCACGAGGTCTAATCCTTTTGGAGCTATGGGCTTTGAAAAGGGAAGACAGCTCTTCAATGAAATCGGCAGCCTTATTTAAGAATACTTTTTTGGACTGGGTTTCAGAACTATACTGTGGCCTTTTTGCCTCCTGGGAGCTCTCTCTAGAGCTAGTAGAACCTTGAGAGTTATCCTGACAGCAGTTGGGGTCAAAACTTGATTTAGGTGAGTGTTTCATTTGATCAGATGAAAGGCGTTTTCTAGCTTGAGCATCATCTGCTTTCTCCAAAGGGTCATGATTGATGGCCAATCTTGCCAGATTGACACTTTCATCTAATTCCTCTTGGCTCAGGAAGGCTGAAAGATCTGGAAGGTCATCTTGGCCTCCTCCTCCTTCAGCAGCTCCAGAAGGATTGCCAAAATGGAAAGGGTTGGAGGAAGGTTCTGCTCGACTCCTTTCATTGTTTCCCCGGTGTCTAGTTTCTGCTAAATAACTCTCTCTTAGAAGCTGAGATATGGAAGTAGAAGCTTCTACGCTGTCGTCTTGCATGCTGTTACAAATAATAACAAGAACAGAAGTTTCAGTCATTTCTAAAGAATAACAAGTCTATGTTTATTAGAGCATGATGGATTCTTAAGAACTTAAAGTTTGAAATTAAAAATTGCCTAATTTTGATACTTCTACAAAATTTCCATTGAAGACTTAAAGATTAACCTCAAATTGTAATATGAAGAAGAACTGAATGAGATTTCCCTGTAATATAAAATAAAAGCATGGGTGATAAGCACTGAATTAAATTCTTTAACACAAGTTCAGTTGTGAAAGCTATAATGTAACTATAGTGAGATTAAATGCAATCTCTAAGCATAATTTTGATACCATCTGTAAAGGGCTTGTAGTTATAAAGACCTTTCATACACAGAGATTTGCTCCTTTACCTTGAATGTAATAAAATAATAAAAATGAAAAAGTTTTTCATTTAATTCAGAAAAAACCCTACATAAACTGATATTATCTCCTATTGCTTCAAGACTTTTTCATTCAGCTTCACCCACACTGGTTTCTTATCATTTCTTAAATATTCTAAAGTCACATCTGAAATGCCTCAGAGCATTTGTACTTGCTGTCACTTATACCTGGAATGCTCTTTCTGACAATGTTACATGACTCATTTCTCACTTCCTTAAATTACCTGGTCATCTATTCTCTCCTCCGTGATTCCTTCTTTATGACTCAACATAAAGTGGCAATCTCCTTCTAGCCTATACTTTTTACCCAGTTTAGTTTTCTCAGTACCAGCTAACTCTATGAGAAATCTTATGCGCACATTTTTTAAAATGTTTATTTATTTATTTTGAGAGAGAGAACGCAAGCAGAGGGGGAGGGAGAGAGAATCCCAAACAGGCTCCATGTTGTCAGTTCAGAGCCCAACTTGGGGCTCAATCTCACAAACCATGAGATCATGAGCTGAGCTGAAATCACGAGTCAGAAGCTTAACCAACTGAGCCTCCCAGGAGCCTCTCTGCAGGCACATTTTTTTAGCAGCTTGTCATTTTCCTTTTACTACTAGAATGTAATGTCCACCAACATAAGGAATTTGATCCCAATAAATGTTTAGTGAATAAATTCTTCTTTGAAATGGAAAAAAAAGATACTGACAACATAATCTTATTTACTTACCGAAGATATAAATTTGACATAGTTCGTGAATATAAATAATGTTTTTGTTTTTTGACTAGAGACAAGTTGTTTAAGTTCAATATTGTTTATAGGTTCAATCTGCTCTTGAAAAGTATAATGATTTAGCCTTTTCAGATAAGGTATAATTAATTTAATTTCTACAAAGATAGGAGTTAGAGCCTAGGTTTAAAAAAAGTCTCTCATATTAACATTGGTGAAGAGGGGTTATAGGAGACAGGGAAATGAAGTGCAAGACAGGACAACCTATACTACATTTCACTGTATACCCTTTCCTCACTTTTGAGTTTTAATTATATGAGGATATTACTGATTCAAAAAATAAATAATTTTTAAAATATTAAGAAAATACTACCATAACTTTAGTTCAAAGCCCCCTGGACTAGAGAGTTTGGTAATGCAAAGCAATTTTATATTATTAACCTTTTATCATTTATTTATTCACACATTTGCTAGAGGGATGGCAAACTTGTGACCCGTAGACTGTTACTCCTCTTTCTTTCCTTAAATGATACAGCTAACAGATTACAGTGCTCTTCCCATTGATCTTGACTGTCTTAACACTCCACTTCTTCAGCCACCACTAATCAATCAGAGATGGTAATAGAGCTGAAGGTTGTTTGCCATTCTTGGCTACTATGTTCTAGGCCTTATGCTGGGAAGATGGAAAGGAAAGTAATCTTTCCTCTTAGGCTTTATGATTCTATCACAAAACTTGTTTTGGTTCACTCCTTTCCCTTACATGATAGCCTCACTTTACATCACAAAGAAGGCTTCCTAGGAACTGTTCTAATTCTCAAACTTTTAGAGTGCTGTCCCAAACTAACCTCTAAATTGGCAAAGTAAGCAGTCACCTTGAGAGGGCAATTAGAGATGGCTAAAGAGATCACCAACAGCAAAATATTTTCCCACATACTTGTTACTGCCTAAAATTGCCTCTACTGGAGTCATTTGTTTGGGTGAAGTCTATTGTGCCTTAAAAAAAGATGAACTGAAAATGCAAAGGTGTTGGATGGGTGCAAAGATTTATCTACAAAGATATTCATCACAGTATAGATGATAATATTAAAAAATTGAACCATGTTCAATAAGCAATTAGTTAATTAAATTATGATATACTCATTAAATAGAACTATCTACCATTTTTAATTTGTTACAAAACGAAATGATATACAAAATAGTATATGAAAGTATAATTGATATCCCAATTGAAAATGTGTCCCATTTGTGCACTAACTTTATAAAAGAAGAGGTTTTTTTTTTTTTTTCCTTTTTTAACGTTTATTTATTTTTGAGAGAGAGAGACAGAGCACGAGCCGGGAAGGAGCAGAGAAGGAGGGAGACACAGAATCCAAAGCAGGCTCCAGGCTCTGAGCTGTCAGCACAGAGCCCTACGAGGGGCTTGAACTCACAGATCGCGAGATAATGACCTGAACTCACAGATCGCGAGATAATGACCTGAATGAAGTCGGATGCTTAACTGACTGAGCCACCCAGGTGCCCCAGAAGAGGGTTTTTTTTTTTTTAATGTTTATTTTTGAGAGAGATTGAGTAAGAGCTCTGAAAGGGAAGGGAAAGGGGGAGGGGCAGAGAGGGGGGAACGGAGGGTCTGAAGCAGGCTCTGTGCTGACTGACAGCAGAGAGCCTGATGTGGGGCTCAAACTCATGAACCGTGAGAACATGAGCTGAAGTTGGCTGCCTAACTGACTGAGCCACACAGGCGTCCCTAGAAGACTTAAAGAAAGATATGTGAAATAAAGTGCAAAATGCTATTTGAAATGCAATTGAAGTACTAATTCAAAATCCTTCTCATTTGTAAATCAACTATTTCATAGTCTTGTGTGAATTTCTGCACATACAGAAACCTTGATCAGATCCTTGAACAGTGTGGGTTTTAGAAGCACCAACCCTTATAATAAAAAATCCACGTATAACTTTTAATTCCTCCAAAATTTAACTGTTAATAACCTACTGTTGACCAGAAGCCTTGCCAATAACACAGTCAATTAACACATATTTTGTATTATATATGTATTATATACTGTATTCTCACCATAAGGTAAGCTAAAAAAAAAGAAAATATTATTAAGAAAAGCATAAGGAAGAGAAAATGTTTTTATAGCACTGTACTGTATTTTTAAAAAATCTAAAATAACCTGTGTATAAGTGGACACATATACAATTCAAACCCATGTTGTTCAAGGGCAACTGTATTTAAATGTAAAGGGAAAATGAAATAATTTATAAATAAGAATGGCCTCCTATTAGGTGAACATTATTGTATATTGCATTTATGTAACTTCATCTCTAACTCTGTATTCTAAGATGGCTTTTATCTCGAGGCAACATGGAATGAGCATTGGTTTTGGAATCAGATTGGTTTTCAAATTCTGGGTTCATGAACTCTTAGGAGTTGTGTGACTTTGAGTAAATCACTTCTTTGAGCTTTGGATTTCTCATCTGTAAAACATGGATGATGTCTATTTTCAAAGAGAGTGAGGATCAATAACATTATGAATGCAAACCCTTAAAACAGGGCTAATCCCTATAATGGACACTCAAAACCATGTTAGTAAAATACTTAGGTAAAGGTGATGTTAATGTTGAAAAAATGTTAAAATTTTTATATTTTTGGTGAAAATAGGAAAGAAAATACTCATAAATGGTATTCACTGCTCTTTGTAACCATTTTTTTTTCTTTTTGAAAGAAAAGTTAATTGAGGTGTGAATGTGTGCCTGCTCTGATGCTTATGGTCATAAGAAATTATTATAATAACAAAACCTTCAAGTATTCAAAATAAAGAGTTGCTTTAACGGTCTAATTTAATAAATGTTTAATTAATTTCTTTAATGTTCTTTAATGTAGTATTTATTACTTAAAACTTTGAGGTTAGATGGGCATTGAAGAGGGCATCTTTTGGGATGAGCACTGGGTGTTGTATGGAAACCAATTTGACAATAAATTTCATATATTAAAAAAAAAAACAAAAAAACAAGAAAACTTTGAGGTTAGATGTGATTCAAATCCCAGTTCTGACACTTTCTGGTTGTATAAACTCAACAAAGGCACTTAACCTCTATAAGCTTCAGCTGCCACATCTACAAAACAGGGATAATAACAGTAGTCATCTCATAGGTCGAAGTGATGATTAAATGTGTTTGGCATTTAGTAAATGTTCAATAAATGGTAATTATTATTATTATTATTATTATTGCTATTATAAAACAACTATAGTGACATACCATGATAAGAAATGGAAGTAGAACTAGTGAAGTGATTGACCCAAGGACAAACTTTGAAGAGAAACTGAATTCCACACGTGTAGCTAATTCAGCACTATTTATATTCTATTGAAACACATGTAGTCTCATGAGTGAACTGTGCTGCCTTCAGATCTTTGTGTATATTTTCTTTGCGTAGGCCGCTCCCTGCCCTCACTTCCCTTCACTACCTTACTGGGCCAAGTTACTGGTCTTCAGTTCTTAGCTGAGACATTGCTCTGGGATTTCTTCTTTGTTTGGTGTTGGGTACCTGTGCAATGTACTCCCAAAGTTTTCTGTCTTTATCCCCAAACACAACACTTATCACAACATATTAAATTTGCCTATTTACTTTTCTGTCTACTTCATTTTTTGTACACCATTATCTCTGTGCACACACAGCACATAGAAGGTGATCAGTAAATATCTGTTGAATTCTTTTGTTCATTAGAATTTCCTGCTAAATCTATTGTTGCTTATCTTTTATTTTAGTTGCAGGATGAAGTAATATTTCTATTTACGAAATCATATTTACAAAGAAAACTTCCAGACACAAAGAAAAATATAAACTGGTAAAGGCAGTAATAACTTCAGGGTGACTTCCAAATGAAAGTTTATTTATGGTGGGTAAAATAAGTGGAGTTTTGCTTTCTTTTCATACCAGAAATATCAAGAACATCTGATTATAATCAGAAACCTGGGTTTAAATCCCAACACCAATACTAAATAACTGTGTTATACTGAGCATGTCATTTAAGGTAACTTAATCTCAATTATTCCCATCTTTCAAATGGAATAATAACAATTCCATTTCAGAAGCTTCTCAAATGAAAATGCATGTATAAATTGTTAAGCTGATAAATATTCTCTACAATAAGAAATAAGAAATGCATCATTTTTCTCTTTCAAGCATTAATTTTAAACTATTTGTTACAAAATTTACACTATTAAAGAGCCCAAATACTTTTAAAAAGCTATTATGCAATATGTGGTCCGGGCTGGCTTTGTCTGCGCCACAGCATTTCAGGGAGGATCCCTTCTCCTACTGTGGACTGACGCAGCCCTCACCCGAAGGCCCGGTGAAAAAGCCTTTGTCTTTTCTCACAGCACTCCAGGGAACCGGCCTCCTTTTAGGTCAGTCAGAGAAAGACAAATACCATATCATTTCACTCACATGCAGAATTTGAGAAACTTAACAGATGAACATAGGGGAAGGGAAGGAAAAGTAAGATAAAAGTAGAGAGGGAGGCAAATCATAAGAGACCCTTAAATACAGAGAACAAACTGGGGGTTGACGGGGGTGGGGGCTTAAATGGGTGATGAGCATTAAGAAGGGCACTTTTCCGGATGAGCACTGGGTGTCATATGTAAGAGATGAATCACTGGGTTCTACTCCTGAAGCCCAGACTACACTGTATGTTAACTAACTTGAGAATAATAAAAAAAAAAGATATTATGGACAATGTAGCTTTCATTTATTCATCCAGTATACATCTCTTGAGCATCCACTATATGCCAGGCACCATTCCAGGCACTATGGATTCAGCAGTGAACAAATGACAAAGTCCTTACCCTCATGGAGTTGATATTCTAGTGGAGAAGACATAACTGTTAAGAAGAAAAATAAGACAAGGGAATAGAGAATGAAGGGGGAGAGAGAAAGGTATGCTATTTTAGCTAAGATCAGGCATAGCTACTAATACAGTGGGGAAGTCAGCCATGTGACCATCGTGTGGGTGGGGGGATGAGAATTTTTAACTCAACGTGTCAATGTGAAGGGAGGTGAATGTTTGCTGTGTTTGAGTCAAGCCCAATGTGCCAGGAGGTGAATGAAAAAGAAGAGTAGAAGAAAAAGAAGTCAGAAAAGTATAAAGTTAGATCATGTGAGGCCTTGCAGACCATGGGAAGGTCTTTGAATCCTAGTACATGTATGAATGGGGAAGCATTTTAAAGTCTTGAGAAGCAGATGACATGGATTTGAAAAAAGTTAATCATGGCTGCTATGCAAAGAATCAAGTTGAAGGGAGCAAGTGCAGAAATGAACAGATGGGTCAGGGGTGTACTGCAGTATGCTAATCAAAAGATGATGGTGGCTTGGATCAATGAATGGTATCAGTGGGAGATGGTGAGAAATGATCAGATTTGAGGTATCTTTTCAAAGTAGAGTCCGTATAATTTGTTAATGGACTGAAAGATACGAGAGAAAGGGCAGAGTCAAGGGTGACTCCAATATTTAGGACCTCAGCAACAAGGTGAGTGGTGGAATCATTTACTTGGATGAGCAGGTTTCAGGAAAGGAAATTAAGAATTCTCCTAGACATTTCATCTGAGATGTTCAGAGTGACATTGGACTTTGTTTCCTTCTTTCTGCTTCTTACAAAATTGAAACATTTAACGCCACTTTCAAAATAAGAATGAGCATTGCCTTTGAAAACAGATCATGGTTAAGGTTAAATTGCCCTAGGTTGGAAATGAAACAGTTAATGTGGCATAAATAATCAAGACGGGGTGCCTTGGTGACTCGGTTGGTTAAGCAATCCACTCTTGATTTCGGCTTAGGTCATGATCTCACGGTTCTTGAGTTTGAGCCTCACATTGGACTCTATGCTGACAGAGTGGAGCCTGCCTGAGATTCATTCTCTCTCTCTCTCTCTCTCTCTCTCTCTCTATCTCTCTCTCTCTCTCCCTTCCTCCCTCCCTCCCTCCCTCCCTCTCCCTCTCTTTCTCTTTCTCTCTCTCAAAATAAATAAACTTTAAACAAAATAATCAAGATAGACTTTAGTAAATCATATAAATTAATTTAGTGACATAGAAGGCTTATTGAATGTTCTTCACTTAGCTAAATACCTCTATTTCACCCCCCCCCCACCCCCCGCCCTAGGATTTCTTTTGAAGAGACCATCTGCCCTGAGAACTCGCTGAAAATGTAAAGGTCTGGTTCATAATAACAAAACTTGATGCTGGTACCTTTGGGCATATTTTTCAACTCATGTTAACTCAGCACTACTCTTTTGTAGGCTCTAAAAAGAACTTTTTGGAAATATCATATGGTATACACCCATCTTTTGGTTATATGAATATTTAAACTGGGACATTGACCAGAGAATTGGCAAAGCCTAATATGAAGTAACTTGGGGAACACCTGGGTGACTCAGTTGGTTGAGTGACTGACTTCGGCTCAGGTCATGATCTTGCAGTTAGTGGGTTCAAGCTCACTGTTGTCAAGGCACAGCTGGCTTCAGATCCTCTGTCCCCATCTGCCTGCTCCTCCCCTGCTTGCACTCTCTCAAAAATAAATAAACATTAAAAAAAAGCAGTTTGGCAATATGTATTATGAGAATTAAAATTGTTCACACCTTTAAAAAAAAAGATGTAACTTGGACTCAAACATAAATACTGAAATTTTCTGGCTATTAAGTATCATTAGGTATCTATTGTATTGTATTGTATTTTAAGTGGGATCCACACCCAATGTGGGGCTTGAACTCATGATCCTAAGATCGAGTCATATGCTCTAATGACTGAGCCAGCCAGGCACCCCTACAATATCATCAGATATCTAAATGAGAAAATAAAGCTGGTTTCTAGGTAAACACAAAAATATCTTGATATTTAATAATTATTTACATACAGAGCTGGAATAGGACAAGATAAGACAACTTTAACTCACCTCTAGAGTGAGGATGAGCAGAACTACCCCACTTACATCATAGGTTTGTTTGTGAAAGCACTTCAAAAATGTTGGGGTGCCTGAGTGACTCAGTCTGTTAAGCATCTGACTTTGGCTCAGGTCATGATCTCACAGCTTTTGCCTTCGAGCCCTGTGTGGGTCTTTGTGCTGACAGCTCAAAGCCTTGATCCTGCTTCAGCTTCTGTGTCTCCCTCTCTCTCTCTCTCTGCCCCTGCCCCACTTGCACTCTGTCTCTCTCAAAAATAAATAAACATTTAAAAAAATGTAGAATACAATGCAAATTTAAGGTAATCATTTTCTGCTGATGTGTAATTATTATACCTAGAATGTTCTTTTGGGGAAGAATCATCAACAAAATTAGGCTTTGCTCCCTCTCTTTAATGCTGGTATTGACCTGTTTGTCTTGCCTTCTCTTTCCCATCATGTCCCACACAATAGAAGTATCTAACTCAGTTGTTTTGGAGAAACTTGCTGGGCCAAGAACCAAATCCCATTACATAGGAACTAGTCCTGGAGAGTTGAGTACAGATCATCTTTTAAAATTTGGCTGCAGATGGGATGCACTTTGAGGCAAATCTTTCTTCATTGTTATGGTTTCCATCCCCTATGACAGTGATCACCTCCAACTTAATTTTATTTCTAATCTATTTTTGGTGTGAGTGACATTAGTAATTTAATAAGTTAGTATATGTTGCATTATTAAAATAAGGACATGAAATATAGGGAAATATGTCAGTAGCAATACAGAAATAGTCTGTGCACCATTGTCTCTTAATTCCTCTTTCCATTTGAAAGAGGAAAAACAGCAGATAAAAACAAATACAGACAAATGTGTACATTAGAAGAGACTGTTGAGCTAAAGAGACAGCAGAGCTAATACACAGAAGAAACAGTGGGAATCTGTTTAATTAGGGACATTGCTTAAAGGGCAGGGGTTAAAGGAAGGAAATGGTTTTTAGATAAGAGGCCAAGGGTGAGTAAACCATTCTCTTATTATTGTTTTAATTGAATTGGTAATGGCAGGAAGGTAGGAAAGAAAGTAAAGATTTAGTCTGAGGGGGAGAAAAGAGATTGGCTTCTGTGAAACATACTTTTGTATGTACAGAAGAGGATAAACGTGTAGGAAAGTACTACAATAAAGTTAAATTTTGGGCTTTGTCAAACTTTGGGCTTTGTCAAACTTTGACAGAGAGCAAAGAAATTGTGTAAAAGTAAACTCTGCGACCTGAGGGAAGACTAATTAAAGGCAAGCGAGAAGGCTTCAGGCATAGGATCAGGAAAGGGTTTGGTGGCAGTCACAAAAATGAGGTTTTATATCACCCTTGAGAATTCACCATTTGTGGTGAACTTAGCTTGTACACAAGACATAAAAGAATGAGTAAATGTTAATCCATTTTAAATAAGAAAAATAAGAAAAAAATAGAACATTTTCATCCTCTACAGCCTCTTCTTATTTGTGTCAGTTTCTTTAAGTGATGAAGGGTTTGAAAAAGATAGCTCCCCCAATTACATGGACATAACATGCTTGCTAGATTGGGAGAGGAGCAGGTGCCCCAAAGAGGCTTGGGATCTCAAGATCTAGTTTTAGTTCAAGAGCTTGGTGGGAAGACTCTGCAGGGGCCCTCCCAGAGGATGTAGTGCATTGTGACTCCAGATGAAGGTGTATATAGCACGCAGCCTGAGCTTGTCAAGGTGACTCTGGTTATACATGAGCTCTGCAAACTCTCTGCTGACTGCAGGTAAATAGTCATACAAACGTTTGTGTCCACCAAAAATGTATCTGTTGAGTATAAGCTCTTAAATTTTTAAAGACTATTGTGTCTGGGGCGCCTGGGTGGCTCAGTCAGTTAAGCGTCTGACTTCAGCTCAGGTCATGATCTCGCGGTCCGTGAGTTCAAGCCCCGCGTCAGGCTCTGTGCTGACAGCTCAGAGCCTGGAGCCTGTTTCAGATTCTGTGTCTCCCTCTCTCTGACCCTCCCCTGTTCATGCTCTCTCTCTCCCTGTCTCAAAAATAAATAAAACGTTAAAAAAAAAATTAAAAAAAAAAAAAAAAAAGACTATTGTGTCTGTACTTGGGTTGTCCCATTTAAGCCAAAGCATAATTCCCTAGCAGTTTTAAGAGCTCTTTGTCAACTATGAAGCACATAGACCTTCTAGAAAATATCTCCATGGTGCTTGATTCTTTTATATCTCTTAAGAGAGGAAAAAAGATACTTTTTTTCCATTTTTTTGTCTTATGGGCAATGACACAATGCAACAAGAATGCCTTTGTCATATCTCGATGTCAATGAAGGAAACTACTGTAATTATTCTGGGGTTAGCAGTATCATTCGTCTTGTATTTTCAGGTTAGCAAGCTGAGTTCATTACCTCTATTACATATAAGGAATTAACTGTTGAAAAATTTAGTTGTCACTTTAGTTCGTTAAAGCCCTTTCACAATGAAACCTGATTTATGTGCTGCACTATTTCTTCAAAAGTAAGTTGGAAAAACTATCTCTATGAATTCCAAAACCCAGTCTCGAGTAAAAACTCATTCAATTTTTGGTGTCTGTGAATTGCGGTTCTGAGTCCATTCTTTTGAATATGTGCCTTTGTAAGCATACTGTAATAGAAACATGAAATAGAGCCTGTATTCTAAATTACAGATATATGGAACAGGAGCTTTAACACATTATTATGAGTTCCAGTAGCATTAGCCATATTCTATAAGTGGGAATGGAGACAAACTTCTAGAATTTGGACAGTGTCCAACTGTTTGTTTCATAGTCCATTATTGTAAGATTCTGTAATGTCTATAATTTTGCCTCCTACAAAGGAAGTCTAATGTGTATATATTTCAGATCTCCTGGAATGGTCTTGAATTTAAATATTTTGTTTGTTGTCAAATCCTGTGTCAGACAGGATATCTTAATTTTTGTTTAAAAATATGTTTGTTATAGCTGTAGGTATAGACATTCTCAATATCCTACAAAGGGATTATGGATTTTATGTGCACCTAAGAGTTATTATTAAGAGACACTAAGAATTTGTGGCAGATTCTTTATTTAGACTTTGTAGAATTCATGTCATCATTACCAATGTGAAAGTAATTGAACCATAATTTTTTGAGAAAGAAAACTGGGTAGATGTTTTGTTTCTTTCCAACTGATTGATTCTAGTGTCTTTAACAAGTATGAGTAAAAATCTGTTGATAAAATAATAACATTTCTTAACACCATTACTGTAATGTTCGCTTTTTGGGAATGGTAATATAGATTAATTCATGTTCTCTTTTTCTTCGCTTGTATGTTTTTTTAAATATAATTCAAGATGTGCATCTAATTACTGCTAATAGTGCAATCTACCAGGCCAAACACTTGCCACTGACTGTCAAGTGTCTTTTTGATGCAGTTGAAGAGAGAGAGAGACAGAGAGAGAGAGAGAGAGAGAGAGAGAGAGAGAAAGGAGAAAGAAAGAGCAATGTCCTTTGAGCAAGACTTTCTGCAGCTGTTGTGTACATTAATCCAGGGAGCAGATCTCCCAACACTAAATATAGCAAGCGTATCCTTTTACATGATAAAAAAAATTTTAAATGAAAGTCTTCAACTATAGAGTCATATTATTTTAGATTTGAGTTCCTTTAAAAAGGAAATAGGCATTGCACACATATTCTGTATACAAATACCATTATTTTAATAAGTGAATATGTGGAAATGCCAGTGATGTATGTAACATGCCACAACTTCCTCTGTTGAGATATTTTCCCTTAGGACCCAAGCAGGTTGTGATCTCCGTGAATTTCATCAATCCCCTCCAAAATCTTTACATGTAGAAAACTTTACTTTTCACAAAATTTTGTGTCCTATCATACATCATTAGGAAGCCGTCCTAGGTTTCACTCTAAACAACAGTAATTAGGTCTCTGAAATGTCCCTTTTCCCATTGTCAGTGCCTGTTTTCAAAACACACTTGAGAACTTAAATCTGGATATTACCTTTCTTTTTTTTAGTTGACCCAGATGAGGATGTCCAACCCAGGCAATCCACCGTGATGATAATTATCCAAGGAGAACTTTTAGATGAAAGCACAGGAGAAAAAGAAAATTCTTCACGCCCTTGGAAATCGAGAGTAGCCGTCCATAGAGAGCGAGGAGTTAACCTTAGTTTCAGTGAAGATGGCTGTAAGAAGCTGGACAACCTGTCACCACCGGAGCCAGAGCATTTGTCAGCTCACAGGTCCCAAGTTATTTTGAGCTGTATAAACCATGTGCCTGTGAAACATTCCACCTGATTGGACAGGAGAAAACTGAGCAAAGGGATTCCATAGCAGGACAGCACCTATGCGTGGTAGGGGTCAATCAGTTTTTCTACCTATAGAATTTCACTTTTAGCTAGAGGCCCAAGTTGTTTATTGCTTTATGTTTGGAATTAATGCTAAATTCCTGACACCAGTTCCACCTGTCAAAGAAATTGGCATTATTTTTGAAATACACCAAAATTCTTAATTTTTAGGAACTTTAATTTTAATGGGAAATTTATTGTCATTTAACCACTGATACATTTTAGGAAATTAGGCTATGAAAAGCCAATATAAAGCTGAGGCCTAACTTCTTAAAGTGGAGAGTTTTTGAACTGTTTGTCCAAAAGCTAAGCAAAAGCAGAGAACATAACGAACATTAAAAGTTGTTAGAGATCATCAAAAAAAAAAAAAAAAAAAAAAAAAAAAGAAGAAGTAGAAAGAAACATCTGCCTGAGAATAAACCCAGTAACAAATTAGTTTGAACAAACTTCATCAGAAAAACTAATCAGATACTGTTTAAAAGTCAAAACTACTATGTAATGTAATAGATTACAATTCCTATTCTTGTATTAGTATCTAGAATAACATATTGTATATTATTTTGAAAAAGTCTATGCCATATGTCTTTTTTCACAAGCATTGCCAATCAATAAAAATAATGCTTAACCAAACCAACATCTGCTCAAAACCTACTTTGTCAAAGTATAGTTTTTTTTGATATTAATTTCATACATTTTCAGAATAGAAATTTGAGGAAAAAGAAGTTAACCCCATTGCTTAGTACAGATTAAGTATGCTATAACATCATTAATCTTGGCAGCAGCCTGGGTTTTGAAAATTCAGATGTCATTGGTTATTTTTTAAAAGGATCATCCTTAGATTTGGCTAGCCTAAAATACATTGGCTTACAGCTAGCTTCTTAATTAAATCACCCAGCGGTTTATAGGAATTCTTCCCATTCATTTATTCAACAAAAATTTACCTAATGCCTATTATGTACCAGGTGCTGGGTATGTGCACAAAATAAACCGAAATTCTTGACCTTATGGAATTTACTATGAGATCTCTTTACTCTTTTCAGTCATCTTGAGAATCCCTATTGTATACTGACTAAATGTAAAATTTCTTTGTTTATTGTGAAACATCAGAGGTTTCACTACTTTTTTATGGAGCTTTGTATTTACACAGGCAAAGTGAAAAAAAATTCAGGACAACTTTTCAGTAATACAAGTTAAAAGTACTATTACTGGGGAGGGAAAATGGTACAAAAAGAACTGGATTTTGTGGATAGGTTGTTTTTATTACCATAGTAATCCAGTTCTCTAATGACAGATTCCTTTTTTCTCTTACCTAATCCTGTGCTGATACCAACCTCAAGGCTACTTAATTGTGTTTCTGCATATATTTCTATTTATACGGCTCCAACAGTATCTTTTTATTTAAAGATAAGATCTTCACCCTCTATCCCACTCAGATCTTGAGGCCTAATCAATATAACTGCTGCTAGGTCTTTGTTAGGGATGCAGGAAAGTGGCACCTCTATTTCAGATAATACATAAATGTCCTACGATTTGATTTTCTAAAAGGAAATGCATGCACACACTGTAAGTAAACACATTTCTACTTCCGTACAAACTATGCCATGAGAAGATAGTGTACACAATTTTCTGAACTCTTTGAAAAAAAAACTGGATGTAAATATTTAAAATAAATATTACTTGGCAACTGTGGACATTTTGCTTACAATGCATCAAACTTGTATTCTAGATTCTAGTTTTTTAAAATTAGTTTTTCTCCCAAGTAACACAGCCTCTAACCTGGGTATCATCATAGTACTTATATAAACATTGTACCACAAACCTACTCAGATTTTACCAGAGTTTACTGATACAAAGAATAATTTTTAAAACTTAAAAAAAAATTCCAACAGAGTTAAAAAGAAATTTCATAAGTGACAAGTAAACACGAGGTTACATGCCCTAAGCCTTCCTCAGAAAGTTGAGTGGCCTGTCCAACACATGTGTTTATTGTGGTTTGAAAATGATCCGGTGCTTGCCTTCAGCTGTTTTCTTAATTCAGTCACTCAGCTACAGAAACAATTTACTCACATTGGGATGATCCACAGCAATACCAAGGAATCTGGGAGATCTATGACAGAGGAAGTCTTCACTTGGAGGATAAGCATCCGAAAATGTCCGTGCTAGTAGATTTGTGTGAAATTTTATATTTCTTATTTTCCCATATTGCTATGGATTTTAATACTTTAGAAGAAATTGCTCACATATACCAAACTTTCAATAAGTTTTGCTTAAAGTTAATATATTTACATTGATTTACCCCCCTCTCATATCAGACAAAAAGAAAAAAACCCTCTATGTCTTATTTTTAAAGGACAGAGACATGTATGTATCTCCTAACCTTTGTTAATTAGAATAATATGCCAAAGACAAGTTCTTGTCCATCCAAAAAGATGTATGTATGGTGGATTATAGAGAGTCTTATACAAACCCCCTGATACAATGTAATTGAGAAATACAGTTAAATCCTTGCAAAACTTATTTTTCGTCTAAACGGTATTGAAAATGCTGGCCCAAAACTAAAATCAAAAACATTAAAAAAAAGCTATAAGCTGAAAATCTTTTTAGTTTTTAAAACTAAAAACATTTTTTAAAACTATAAACAGAACACCTATTTTAAAATGTTATCCTGAAAAGTAAATCTGTGTTTACCTGGAGGAGAAGCGCCATTCCGATATCAATCAACCAGGATCATCCAAAGTCCAAATCTTACTGCCTAACTGTGTCAGCCACAGAAGTATCATGAAGGAAATGTGATACCACCCCAACAGAGTAATGAAGGGTATTTACAGGGTTCCGTGGCAGATCCAGGGGACAGTCGTTTAGAACAGATTGCTCTTTGAGATCAACTTTAATAACTCAGTCTGCACGATGTTCTTATCCTGGAGGGATGGTGGGGGTGGATAATGACTAAGATGACTAAGGAAATAGACTTTCTTGATCTTTCATTAGATTAGATGAAAAGGATAGTAATGATGGAATTTTAAAGAATGAAGCATAAGAATGGACAAAATATCCATACACAGGATGCATATGACATGTGTAAATACCCTTTTTTGATATAAAACTAAGAATATGGTTAATACATTTATTAAAGTAAATATGGGAAAACAATTATTATAATACTTAATGTGTGTGCCTCCAATTTTAGAGTAATTAGATTATAGCTTTACTATGTGGTTTCCACGAAAACACAATAGGACTTCCTTGTGCTTTTGATACAGAGAACACATCAACATCTACACTTTAAACAAAAAATTTTTTTTAATGTTTATTGATTTTTGAGAGAGCAAGAGACAGAGTGTGAGCAGGGGTGGGGCAGAGGGAGAGAGAGGGAAGGAGACACAGAATTTGAAGCAGGCTCCAGGCTCTGAGTTGTTAGCAGAGAGCCCGAGGCAAGGCTCAAACCCACAAACCATGAGATAATGATCTGTGCTGAAATCAGACGCTTAACTGACTGAGCCATCCAGGCGCCCCCTCAACGTTTACACTTTTTAGAAAAAATTTATTTTTCCAATAAGAAAATTTGCATCCCAGGGCTCCGTGGGTTAAACATCCAGCTCTTAGTTTCAGCTCAATACTTGATCTCACGGGTTTGTGGATTTGAGCCTGACTGACAGTGCAGAACCTGCTTGGAATTCTCTCTCTCTCCCTCTCTCTGCTCTTCTCCCATGCACGCATGTGCGTTCTTTCTCTCTCTCAGAATAAACTTAAAAAAAAATCTGCTTCCCAGAATTTTTAAAAAGAGCATCTGTGATTAACACTAAGTTACTGAAGAAATTTAAAAAAATTAGTATCATGTATGTAATCCCGAGTATACAGTTGATTCCCACTTCTTACCACATTAATATGATTATAATAGCATGCAAATAAACATATCATCTCAGTAGAAACAAGTTAACATTTCTTAGCTCTGTGCTGGTTACTAGGCTAACCTCTTTATGGACATTGTGCTTTATTTCATGTATTCCTCCAACAGTCAATGAAGTAGATACTGTTATAATTCTTAATTTACAGATCAGAACCTGAAACTTAGAGGTTAAAAATTTGCCCAATGTCACACAAATGAGTAACTGAGCCAGGATTAAACATAAGGCCAACTATAAGTCTATGTTCATAGCCACTGCAAATATTTAAATACTCACATTTCTAGTGTACTTGTGAAAAAAAATTAGGGATAAAAATGAACAAACAACATACTCTCTTTTAGTCAGCATTTTAGAAGAATGCTATATAGAATTTTAAGTTTATAATTTTTCTGACTGAAACAACCTCTGAAGTTTTTTTGTATGACTAAATAAGTGAACAAAAAGAGGAGAAAATATAGAAGGAAAAAGGCAAATGCTCTCAGACAGACTCTATCTGAGATATTTTAGCTGAGAACATGAATTGTTATAAAGAATGAAGCATTGGGTATTAATGCTGAAAGGTAGGGCATTGGAAGACAGTCTGAATGCTTTGACAGACTTATTATTTTTTTGTTTCTGTTTATGATAGTCATCTTGCTGAGACCTTTTAAAAGCTTTGCTCTTCTGAAAGTAAATTTAAGTGCTCTGGTGTTACTTCTCAGCACAGTGATATGGGTCAATAAATATTTTGCAAGTTAGGGATAGGAAACAACAGTTGAAATATTCTCTCTTAATAACATTAGCACTGAATATCTTAAATGCCAGTATGCCAGGCTCTGGGTGATTCCACTCAGATTCTATTTTTGGGCAGCACTGATAGCTCAGCAAGCCAAAAACAAAGTTCAGTGTTCTTACACATGACCCAAATAATCACATTAACACTAACGATATGAAGGAAAGGAAATGGGAATTAACATTTCTTCCAAGTGTACTCTAAGCTGGGAGCGATACTCGGAGCAACCCTACAAGGTATGTTACTTGTGAGTTATAAGGAGGAAATGAAGGTTAAAGAAATTTAGTTTTCCCCAAGTCACCCAACCAGAAAGCTGCACAGCTGAGTGAATTCAAACATAGGTGCTTTAGTTTAAAACAAATTATCTTTCAATTGGCTCTCACTGCATTTTCATGAAGAACAATTATGCAGGTTAGTTCAAAAATCAGAAATCACCCAAAGAAGGAAAGTCACCATTATTTTTATATGTATTGATGGGCAAAGGGTTATTAAAGCTATGACTTTGATTTTGGAAATTTGGCATTTCTCTAACAGAAGCCAGAACACAGAAAAATAGCATATGACTATGTCTAGGGCTACGTTCTCAAAGAAGATTTAATAAAATTGGTTAACTGAAATAACAAGGGCCAATACACATTCCTGAGTAGTTATCTTATTATCCAAAATCTGAATTGAGCAAACCATCAAATGAGTAAATGTTAAATGGAAGCAACTTGTTGGCAAGGAGGGAAGAGTACAGAAGAAGAGTTTGGAGAATATAAACCATGAAAAACTCAGAAGGAGTTTGTATTTTATATCCTTAACCAAATTTACATTTTTATTTGCATGTGGATCTATCCATTTGGTGTTTCTTGCTTTAGTTTTCCTATCAAATAAAGACAGCATACTTAAATGCAGGAAGACCTGAAAAATCTTTTCTTGTTTTGCCTTTTCATTCATTCTGCTCATCATCCAATTGCTCTTCATTCCAAACTGAGAATGAATTGTTAAAACCGAGTCTGTTAATATCTGAGACCTACTTTCCTTTTATTTCTAGCCTAGATAATAGCTTTAATTTAAAATGTGGATGATAATGTCAGTAAAAGGGATAAGTACATATATAATGTCACAGAGAAATTAAACACAAAAATTTACCATGGTGTAAACTGAGCTGGGGATAAATCTATTTGTACATAGTCCACTTGCCTGACAGTTTTGTGCAAATTTCAACCAAGAATAAGAAAGGCTTAGTATAAACAGAAATGTGATCATCTCAATCCCATAAAATATAAACAACCTTTCTGGTTTTACCTGTCCTTCTTCTACACAAATATGGTCTCCAAAAAGTTTCACCAATATTTCCTGGCCTTTTCTTTCCTTTCTGCCTTTGTTCATTGTTTCTTCAAATTTTTATGTAAGTAAACAACTAGTAGCTGTAATATTACTCATATTACTGAGTTAAACTAATTTTTTCATGTATGTATTTATGTTTATCTATTTAACTAGATCAACTCCTTGAGAATTAGAGCCATAAAAAAATTTCTCTAAGGGCTACAGATTTCTGGTCTCATGGCATGGCACAAAGTAAGCACTTAATAAATATTTCTCCATAGCATGCCATGAAACGATGCATTAATTGTTGAGTTGTTCTAAATTATTCACTCAATTCTACAAATATTTACTGAACATTTATTGGTTCAGGAAAGATTAAATGACCTAAAGTCTCAGCACCATTAACTGATTTGTCATTGGTGGTTATGATATTAGTTTAACACAGAAATACTATTAAGCATCAGTTCAGTTGAGGAAGGGAGCTAAACATTATTGGATGCTCATTGTGCACCAGTCATCAAATGAAGAACTATATGTGCTTTGGCTCAATGGATGCTCACAGTTCCTAAGATAATTGATATGCCAGACCCTTGCTTTTGGAAAAGGTTTGGAGTTTGCCCAAGCTTGCTTAAGAGTTCTTCCGTAGGTGTTCCAAAGAGGCACTTTCATTCCTTTGCATCCTCTTGAACTGGCTTACTACTATTTTTGCTGCACCCCCCCTCCCCCACCTTTAACCTTTGCATAACTTTTGCTTTTCATCAGGTCCTTGTCTTCTGTTTACTCCATAAAATCAAACTCTTTTTTGCTTCCATAGACTGCTTCTTTGAGTTTGGGTCTTCAGGACCCTACTGCCCAATGCTGAGGGGCAGTTCTGTCTACTCTCATGCTCTGGTTTTAAGGGTCAAGTCACAGACTGAGCTCCCTATTTTCCCAGAAATAAGCAGTACACTTAAAATACACATAATAGTCTCTAATTTAGATTAAGAGTTCATCTGTTTGTGACTGACTCCAAATTGGACGTCCTGAAAGGCAGAAAAGGCAGAAAAATCAGAATGAATTACTTAGCTCTCTGAATGATGCTAGCTGACCCAGCCCAGTGTCCACATCAACCAAGCTTTGTTGTTCATATTTAATACATAATTTAATTTGACAGCCCAGGAAGTATGGGTCATTATCCCCATTTTATGGAGGATGAAACTGAAAAGATTATATAGTACTGTGGTTTTGCAAATTCAGGGATCTGAAAAAGTCTCAGGAAGCACATCTTGAGATTGTCCAAGGTATACTATATTATTATACTATTTTTATGGAGGAGGAAACTGAAGATCAGAGAAAAAATTTGCACAAGGCCACTCAGAGCTGTGATTCACACCCAGCTCTACATGACGCCAAAGTCCAAGCTCTTCTCTACTACACCACACTACCTTTTAGAGGAATTGACGCTATTAGTAATGCCTTTAGGAATCAATTTGAAACAAAACAAAACAAAACAAAACAAAACAAAACAAAACAACTCAGAAGATATAGAATAACAAGAAGGAGATCTCCAGTGATACTGGGGTTATGTTGATTTCCTACAAAGTGCTTCTGAGTCCTTCTGAGTCCTTGGAAATTTGGATGGTTCACGATCTTTGACCAAAGAAACAACTTAAAGGTATTGAAGCGATAAATAAATAAATGACAAGTCCCTCTGTGCATCTCTATCTGCAAATTACAAGATGTAGTGAAATTAGACACGAGAGACCATATGGTTACTATATTTTAAGTAGGCATATGCTTAGCCTTTCATCTTTTTGAGGTTATTTACCATCACATATTGGTAATCAGGCTTTAATAAAAACAACAACAAATATGAAACCAAACCAACAGTACTGCCCTTGAAGTCTTTATTACAATTATTTTGTACAGAAGAAAATTAAGCACTAGAATTCCCATACTACATGTAGATATGTGTTAGCAGTAAAACCCCGATTGCCAAGTCTACATTATTAATTTAATTCAATAAGAGTTATTTGGGGGGACACCCCAAGCTTTATCTGTTGGCAAAATTGGAACAATAAGTATACGCCAAATGAGACAACATGCTTTGAGTAACTGAGTATAGATGGCAACTTAAAGAAACATAAAAAGTAATTATAGATAATTTTCTATTTCTAGACAGTAGTTATAGCAAAATTACTGAGTCTTAGGAGAGTATTCGTGAGAACCAATGATTTTATGTTATTCATTAAAACGATCTATTTGCTCATGAACTTTATTTTAAAGGTCATTCATTTCAATGTACTAAAAACTTTCTCCTTAACTACTGGGAAATCTCATAAAATAGAGACCAGATTTTCAAAAATATTCTTATCTGCCATCTTATCTGGCATGAATAGCAACTGTGAGATTTGGGTGATCATTTACTATATTTACATTGGGATAGAGTGATTGACAGGGTTTTATTTTATTTGATTATCTCTCCTCTATTAATTTAGAAAGATAAGGTGAGAGAATGTTTCCAAGTTAAGGTAATGTTTAGCTCAAACAATGAAAAAATAGATGAGCAGAAAAGTAATTCTAAAATCAATATCTTTAAGTACCTTAAACTCAGAATAATGATGCACATGAGTCAAATTTAAAAAAAGATTCATCACCTCTCTCAGAAACAAATAATAACTAGTACAGAGAGATGAATAATTTTAAAGTTGAGACATTAATATATGCTTCTTGGTTTGCACACAGAATTAAAAACAATATATTGTGGTACAGTAAAATGGTAAAAAAAATCAAATAAATGTGATAATTAGGCAGAGAATAATTGTATTGAGAGTTGGCTTCCAACTACATCACTCATTATCTGAGAATCATTAGGCAAATTATTTAATCTGTTTCCTCATCTCTAAAAAATGGAGGAAATAATAGTATCTACATCATTGGACTGCTGTGAGAATTGAGTTAGTACTCTTAGAGCAGTGCCTAGCTTCTAGCAAGTGGCCAATAAATGTTAACCACCATGACTCACATTTTCATTACAAAAAGATATATTTTAAGTATTTATCTGTTAATCTAGCTTTGTGAAGTCACAGGGAGTGAAGTAGACATGGTTGTGCTAAGCTGTGAACCCAAAGGAAAGGCCAAAGGCTGAATGAGCCTCCTAGACTGATGACTCAGACACAGCAGTTCAGGTTTCCAGACTGATTCAGTCCTTGGCTTCTCTCCTGACGCTGACAACAAGAATGCCAATTAGTGCCAAGAGTGATGAGTTTTTGTAACATGGGGTGCTGTGCCTTAGGGATTCAAATCAGATCACTTACATGTTGTATAGAACACCAATAGTGATCAACCAAGTTCAGATTCAAACCAATGACATAGAGGTAAAATGCTTCAGATCTAGTTACCGTGTTCCTAAACCATCTGCTTCTGAATTCTAAATTCTCAACTCACCCACTGCCAATGGGCTAAACATAGCTAAAGGATTTAAATTATAATTTGATCTGACAACCCAGGTATCAAACGAGCCTTCTTTAGCCAAATAAGTAGAGTGGTGACAAATATCAGAGCAGTATATCCACTCTATGGTATGTGCTTTATGACAAGAAAATAATAATTGAGGGTATTGGTAAATATCTTATTTCTCATCTCATGTAAAAAAGGATGTCAGCATAATATTGGTATTCAACTTAGGCTAACAAAAGAATTATTAAGGCTAAGTGATTTAGACAGGAGGAAGGTAGGGAAGTAAGGAATATCTGAGTTTTTCCATGATTCTGAATTATCTAATAGACTAATGTTGAATGCATAGAAAGATCATGCATAATAAGATAAATCAGATTTAGATATATTTTTTAATAATTTTGTAACGTTTATTTATTTTTGAGAGAGAGAGAGAGAAAGAGAGAGAGAGAGAGAGAGACTGACATGGGGCTTGATCTCATGATGTTAGCTCAAACAATGAAAAAATAGATGAGCAGAAAAGTAATTCTAAAATCAATATCTTTAAGTACCTTAAACTCAGAATAATGATGCACATGAGTCAAATTTAAGAAAAGATTCATCACCTGGAACCCAAAATAGGTTCCAGGTAACCTATTATGAACACGCAAAAATCTTTTTGCGTTTTTAAAGAAAGTTTAGGGGAAATTTTCTTAAATTGTTCATTTCTCATCAGTCTCTGAAGTGTAAGGATTCTGCCTTGAGGGTCTACAGTAGGCTAGTTCTAGGTAGTCTGAGTTTGTAGAGTTGTGAAATGGCTTGTACTTCGGATAGGAGACAGGGGCCTCCAGGCTGTGATGTGATTTATGATTGGATCTTCTACCTTGCCAGTGCCCAGGACAATTCTGCAAACTATGGCAAGAAAGAGTCATTGGCATGCCTTTCATGTCTCACCTCCTTTCATCTTTACACAGTTGTAACCACTTATTTGGTTTGTTTGTTTGTTTTCTTTGAAAGTTCTAAAGAACAAGACCCAGTAAGATTATTTCAGGGCAGCACAATTTACATATCACAAGGGGATTTTTATTTGTGATAAAATACTGCTGGCTATATTTTTATAGCATGGTTTTGTCAAGAGTTGAAAGGCACTTTATAATATGTGAGAGCAAACACAGTGAACTACAGCAAAGCTAAAAGCAGTTTCCTAATTCTTTTAAATACAAGGAGGAATTAAAAAGTATTGTGAGGACACCTGGGTGGCTCAGTCAGTTAAGTGTCCTACCTTTGATTTCGGCTCAGGTCATGATCTCAGGGTTCTTGGGATCAAGCCCCACATGGGGCTCTGTGCTCATAGCGGAAAGCCTGCTTGGGGTTTTCTTTGCCCCTCCCAGGCTGGTACACGCACGTGCACGCTCCCTCTCTCTCTCTCAAAATAAGTAAATAAACCTAAAGAAAAGTCTCATATCTCCCACTTTCAATCCAATGTAAATTTAATTTAAAAAATGTTGTGGATCTCTCGAGTGATAAAAAATGTAATTTTTAATGTATTGATTTAGACAATACATATCAAGAAGCAACCATTAATTTAATACTTATTTCCAACAAATTTATGTTTTATTAATTGTAATACTATCTAGTAAATTATATGTTTATTCTGTTTTCAGACAGAATGTACAAATGTACACATGGATTTGTGGACCATTTATAATTGCTCCATGGCTGTCTGGGGGTCTTAACCACAGGCTGGAAATCACTGACCTAAGAAAAAAAGCGGGTTCTAACTCCATCTCTCTCTCTCTAGCTATATGACCTTGAGCAAATCATTCTATAGGCTTCAGTTAATTCATCTTTTCAGTTACTGAAAAGTGAAGAAGATGTTTTGTTTATTTCAGGAGTTTACAAATATACATGTATTTACATTCTAAATGTGAGATAAAAACAAAAACCTTTGAAAGTGATATATAAATATGATAGATTTTATATTACAGGAAATACATGGAGGTATCAGCAGAGCACCTCAAACACTCCAAAAATTAAAATAGAAAATCAGCATACAATGACTAATGCATGTAAATTTAGACACTTTAAGAACAACTATCATTCCAATATAGGTCTAAGGATGTTCATAAAGAACTGTTTGTAACAGCAAAAAAATTAAAGGCAGCATACTTCTTAAAATGTTTTTATTTATTTTTGAGAGAGACAGGGAGTGAGTAGGGGAGGGGCAGAGAGCCAGAGACACACACAGAATTGGAAGCAGGCTCCAGGTTTTGAACTGTTTGTTAGCACAGAGCCTGATGTGGGGCTTGAACTGGTGAACTGCTAGATCATAACCTGAGCTGAAGTTGGATATTTAACCTACTGAGCCAGCCAGGTGCCCCCAAAGCATACATTTTTTAACATAGAAAGATAATTATGATATGTAAAATGTAACAAAAAAAGCAGTCTTCAAAACAGTGTTTATAATATGACTCTTATTTTGTAAAATTCTGAAGTAAAATATTCCAAAATGTTAAATGGTTATATTTAGGTAGTGGAATTATGGGAGGTTTTTCTCTCCTATTTTTTCTCAGCTGTATTTTTTAAATACTTCTAATAAGAATGTGTTATATTTATAAAGGGAAAAATAGTAAAAGTATCCCTTAAAGGCAAAAAAACAAACAAACAAAAAAAACAAACAAAAAAACCCAAAACAAAACAAAACACCAGGAACAAAAACAAAAAAAAAAAATTCCAAGGACACCAGAAGAAAAAAAGAGCAAAATTTGGCTATAGCCTAATTGATGTTATGTATCTATCAAAAATATGTGTGAATATAAATATAAATACATGTCTACATTTTATCTGTATTTACACCTACATCTATATCTATATCTGAGGAAGTGATCAGAGTGACAAGTAAGAAAGGGAAATCAAAGAAGAAACAATCAGCAGTGTTCAGTCAAGAGAGAGCCCTGTCTGTTCTTGACAGCGGTGCTGGGAGCCCCAGGCCAAAGCTGCCAGATGCTGTGGCCAAATTACCTGCTTTGTTCCAATCCATGCTCCTGCAGCAGCATTCTGATTTCAATTTAGTTTTTTTTTTTAAAATAGATTTCCGTCTTTAATTTTTTAATTTTTTTTAACATTTATTTATTTTTGAGAGACAGAATGAGACAGAGAGTGAGCAGGGGAGGCTCCAGGTTCTGAGCAAGCGGTCAGCACAGAGCCCTATGAGGGGCTTGAACCCATGGACCGTGAGATCATGACCTGAGCCGAAGTCGAACACTTAGCCGACCGAGCCACCCAGGCGCCCCTAATAGATTTCCTTCTAGAGAAAAAAGTTGATAGGAGAATATAACATTTGGTTTGCTCTAAAGCCATCTTTCTTGTTGTAAATTAACAAATTGGAATGTTGGATGCATTACTTTTGTGGGAGTTTGGTTAATGTAAGTACTTTGCTAAAGGACTGGATCGCTGTAAGAAATTTTGAAAAACAAATTAGGTTTCTGAGTTTGGACAGTTGAAGGCCAGGTAATAGAACCTAGTGATTTTATCAAGGTAATTACAAGCCATAAGATCTTAGGACAACTAAATGGACTTCCCTAAGAAGCAATCTTATAATTCAGTGTGTGACCTTTAGCATGAAATAAATACAGGGCAGAGTGTCTTGGAGACCTTGCCATAAGATATTTCCACAGTATGAACAATGGGGATGGCATTTTAGCTGTGATCCAACATATCATTCTCAGTCTGGAGTCGTAGATAAATTGAGAATCAGAGAAAGTAAGTCAGTTATCCAAGACTGAAGTTGATATCAGCCTGAACTTGGAATTATAATTGGTGCCTCCTAGTCCAGCATATGAAACTGTTTTCCACAGCCTTTGTGAAATAATATCATAGCTGTAAAATGCTCACATCCATGACTGTATCTTTCTTCTTTGTTTTAAGAAGCATTTATTGAGTAACTAGTATGTTTAAAGCACTCTGCTAGGTTAAGATTTTCTTCAAATCTGCTCTGTATGTTTTATAGTATGAGCAAATGTTTGACATTGAAAGTAGGGTAGAGGAAAATATGGCTATTTACTAAGAATCTAATACCTGCCAGGCAGTGTTCTAGACACACTACATCTTACTTCATTTATTATTTACTATTATTTATTATTTAGATGTGCACCATCTAATGATATCTTGAAGTGTTGCGCTTCACCCCATCAGGTCATATCCAAGATTATCTTGAAATAAAAATGATCCTTACTGAAAAGCATTTATTAATCACATAATTACATACAGCACTGAAGTGCCATTATAACTGAATAATCTTAGAGTAATGGGCTATAAACGCTCACTCTCAATGGAGGCTGGAGGCAATGACAGTTCTCCTTTAGGATGAACCAGTGGTTAATACTCCCAGTGGAAAAGAGTTCTCTTCTTTGTAGCTACACATTTAAACTTTACCCCTGACCCTCCCAAAAAGCTTACAGAAGATTACATACTGTATGATTACATTTAAATGAAATGTCCAGAACAGGCAACTCTATAGAAACAGAAAGTAGATCCATGGTTGCCTAGAGCTGTGGCAGAGGCAAGTGTTGGATGAAAAAAGGAGTGGCTGTTTTGGGGTATGAGTTTGTTTTTGTTTTTGTTTTTGTGGCAGGGGGTGATGAAATGTTCTAAAACTGTGGCAATGATTGTAAAATTCTGTAAATAATCTGAAGATGACTAAACTGTACACTTTAAATAGGTTCATTGTGTGGTATGTGAATTATATTTCAATACAGTTGTAATTTTTCAGTAGTTCTGAATTTCTGCTGTCCAATTGCATTCAATCCTTTCAGATCAACCCTGTGAGACACCCTTTTAATAGCATAGGAATTTTTACCATTAATGATTGTAACTTCAAAAAGCAGTAGGTAAATATAAAAATGAAATCTCCAGAAAACAGGAACTCACAGAAACCATGGAGAATGATAGATGAATACCCCCACTGGGAATAACATATGTGCATCATAAAATAAATCACTGATCTCTTATGAAATAATAACACTGAGAAAATCCTGGCCTCCCTCCAGGATTCTGTTGTCTGCCCTCAGCCAGCTCAACCACTCTGTGCTTCATCTATGAAAAATGCACACTGTTGCTCACTGAGTCCTATTTGTGTTATCTCTGATCTTTCCTTTTTTGGTTCTATAGTATCTCATCCATTTTTTATGCCACTTGGGGGTACCTTTTCCTTACTCCTCTTCCACATGGTTTTACAATTTTTTTTAGGACAGACTCCTCCCTTTACTCCAACACCTAAAAACAAAACAAAACAAAACAAAACAAAACAAAACACAGAACAGCATCTACATACCCTAGAGAGCCTCAATTCAACAAGGTAAAAAGGGGTGGTTCAGTTGAATACCTCATGTGAGGATGGATATAAGAATACTCTTATTGTTCTATTAATCATTAGATTCCTGGAGGCACCTCTTTACTAGGCAATATTAAAGCTTTCAATTGACTGGATATCCCCTTTAGGAAGTCTCTTGCTTTACCTCCCAAGGTGAGTTCCAAAGGAGGGCCTTACCTCACACAAACTGCAGTGGAGCTCCATGGGCTAAGGAGGGTTCCCCCAGGGCTCCCGGCCCTTCACTTCACTTATTGAGGGCAGGGAAAGCTGCTGTGGCTTTCCCTTCCTGGGCTTGCCCATTCTGCTAATTTTAGGCTGCTTCCTCATGCGGCTGCCATGGGTATCAGAGCATGTGGCTCCCCTTGGAGAAGCTATTTTCTTCTATGAGCCTCACTTGTTTGTTTCCAACTTCTCTTCCTTCTTCTCCACCTTTCCACCTCCGTGAAGTTGAGCTATTTCATAGTAATAAATAAGACATCTTTCAGAATTATGCTTACTTTAATCTGAATTTATTTCTGAATCCAAGGGAACAAGGAAAACTTTTTTATATTGGATTAATTGTACCTTCCAGTAGCCAGATACGAAATCCTTTTTATATAAAAAATATTTCCTGAGTTTTTACTGTGGATAAGATGTTGCATTAGGGATGGGTGAAACAGGTGAAGGGGATTAAGAGTGCATTCACTTTGGGGCACCTGGGTGGCTCAGTCCATTAAACATCCAAATTCGGCTTAAGTCATGATCCTGTGGTTTGTGGGTTTGAGCCCCATGTCGGGCTCTGTGCTGACAGCTCAGAGCCTGGAGCCTGCTTCAGATTCTGTGTCTCCCTCTCTCTCTGCCCCTCCCCCTCTCATGCTCTGTCTCTCTCAAAAATCAACTTTAAAAAAATGTATTAAAAAAAAAGGGTACACTTACCTTGATGAGCACAGAGTAATGTATAGAACTATTGAGTCACATCTGAAACTAATATAACACTGTATATTGTACTGGAATTAAAAAATTTTAAATGTAATTATTAAAAAATAATTATTAAAATTATTAAAAATTATTAAAATGTAATTATTAAAAAATGTAATTATTAAAAAATTATTAAATTATTAAAATGTATTATTATTGCCCTAGATCATAGAGATACAATAAGCCAAAGCAGATGTGTATTTCACTAACGTAATCTTGATAACAGAGACTTATCAAACTTCTACTGTATTCTGTGCTGTTAAGGCCTAGGAATACAAAAATTGATAAGATAGAGCCCCTGTCTTCAAATAACTTACAAGATATTTCAATACACATAAAGATTCAAAGAGGCAGGGCTTATAAATTCCTGTTGAGACTTGTTTTGATGCAATCAATGGTTTCACTCATTCAGTTAATCAGTAAAACTGGACTTCAGATTATTCTATGAATATACTACTCTGCTAGGCACTGGAAGAAATATAAATAAAGTACAATGCAGTTCCCTCCCTTAGAAAGATTATAATCTAAACAAGGAACAACTGCTCAATTAACAAATATTTAATGGATATTTATTATATACATGTTCTATCTTCTCCACTGAGGGTTTCTTAAATATCTTTCTTCCCTGGAGACACAGTTTTGAAAGATTTTGTAGAACAACGTTTTTCTAACAATTTATTTCTCATATTTTATTATTCAAAGATAAAAATTATGCCAATTAGAGCTTCTGACAAATATGAAACAATTTATATTCATTTATTCTTCAGAATACAAAGATGAAAAGATCCAAGTTCCTGACCTTGTGAGCTAGCAGTCTAGTGAGGGAGAAGGCAGGCAATTGATAATGCTGTTAAGTGGCAAGTTCTATAACACAGGATGGCATCAGAGAGGATGGGGTTCTCCCAACTGTCACAGACAGGGCAAGTCTTCACAAGGAAAGTACTGCTTGAGCTGAGTCTTGAAAAATGTTAATATCACTAGGTTAAAGAAATAACATGAAAATGTGGGATGGTATGAGAAAGAACTTATTTATTTTGAGACAGAGAGAGAGAGAGAGAGCGCGAGCAGGGGTGGGGCAGAGAGAGAGAGAAAGGGAGAGATAGAGAGAATCCCAAGCAGGGACGTGAGACTTGAACTCACGAACCTCGAGATCATGACCTGAGCTGAAATCGAGTTGGACGCTTAACTGCCTGAGCCACCAGGCACCCCAAGAGAGAATTTTTCAGAGCTCGTAAAATAAAGATAAGGTATGATTTGGAGGATGTGGTTGGGATGAGGTTGCAGAGGAGGTTAAGATTATATAAGATGTTAAATACCTAGATGATAAAAAATTTTAAGGAGATATGATCAAATCTGCATTTTAGAAATACCACGCCAGTGGTTGTGTGGATGGGCCAAAGAGCCCACAGTCTATGGCAGAAGTCCAAGTCTAGGCTGGATAGTTGGAACTGAGATGCTGGTAGGAGGGATGAAAGTTTAAATAATTATGGCCACAAGGCAACTATGTCTTTGTATTTATTGGTATAATCAAACAAATTGCATATTAACATAAAGAATATAAACAGGCAAGTGTAGTAGACAGGATGGATATGCTAAGCAGTATCTCAAGGCTCTCCTTTATACCCCACAAAACATTTTGCTATTCTATGGAGCCAGAAGGGTTGAAGAACCTGGAGAAGCTAATTCTAGGTGGTCAAAACACATATGATGACTATTAGTATAACAACATATCTGAATACATTCAAGTTGGCAAGATGTTTTGAGGTAACAGAGGTGTTAATTAATCTTATTGTGGTAATCATTTCACAATACACATGTATATCAAATCATCACATTGTACACCTTAAACTTACACAATGTTATATGCCAATTCTATTTTAATAACACTGGAAAAAAATTTTTTATTCAGTTTGAACAGAAGAAGACTGAACATACCTATTATTTATTCACATTTGTGGATAGTTCACCCTGTAGTTTCATGATCTGGGTATGTCTTCTATGTGAACTTTAAGCTCCCCAATACTTGGAAAGAGGTCCTTAGCACCCTGGTAAGTAAAAATAGGTTACAAAGCTCCAAGATCCATTAAATAAACTTACACTGACCTCTGTGAGTGTACAATATACTTTGGAGTAGGGAAGAATATCAGAATAATGTTTGATAAAATGTTAGCCACGTGTATCTCCTAAGGTGGTATTTCTGATGATTATTCTTTTTACCTTACTTGTTTGAATTATTAACAATAAGCATTAATATTTTAAAATAAACCTATTTTATGAGAATTTTTCATACTAAACAAATTTAAATTATAAACAGAAAAGTTTTTAGGTTAAATAAAATAAACCATTTTACCCAGTCTATTTGTAACTAAGTTAGAGAAGGATGGTAAAATATTTCACCCTTACCATAGATTAATTTAGTGTGCAAGTAGATTCTCTGATGATGCAGTACCTTAAATTTTATTATTTTTTTGGAGAGAGAGTGGGGGAAAGGAGCTGAGGGAGAGACAGAGAATCTTAAGCAGGCTCCACACTCAGTGTGGTGCCTGACACAGGGCTTGATCTCCATGACCCTGGGATCATAACCTGAGCTCAAATCAAGAGTCAGATGCTTAACTGACTGAGCTACC
The DNA here is from genome assembly GCF_023721935.1 of Panthera uncia. NCBI lineage: Eukaryota > Metazoa > Chordata > Mammalia > Carnivora > Felidae > Panthera > Panthera uncia. The sequence continues at coordinate 27,984,084 of NC_064818.1, read as the reverse complement.
CAGGTGCCCCATTAAATTTTAAAAAAGATGTTTTCCACATTAAGAACAATTTTAACATTCACCATTCCACAGAATTTCTATTTTATTGTCAACACAATCAGAACTTGAGAATGGGAGCAGTTTGAAACTGAACAGATGAGGTTGTTATTTGCTAAAAGTGAACAGCACACAACACTTCAACTTTTAATATCCCTGTGTTTACAAAGGGTAATTTCTTTCTTTTTTTAAAAGTAAAACAGCAGCTTGAACTGCATGACATTCTTCTTGGACAAACATTTCTGTCATTTTAATGTGGTTAAACTGTATTTAGGCAATGTGGAGGTGGCAACTATAATTTGTCTTCTAGGAACACTCTGTCCTTCCTTGTCACTACTGCTCAACTGTTCCTTCAGGCTGTAAGATCTTACATTGAGACTATAATAATAACATTTTCAAACCCTAATGAAAATCTGTCCATAAAAATGTCTGTTTTATTTATTTCTGATCCCAGCTATATGACAATCTTTTTATTTTTCCAAAGAGAAAGCATGAATAGCACTACACATTTTAAAAAAAATTTGCAGTCAATAAGTATAAAAATTACAGTATGTTGAAGGCAACCATCAGTTGGTTCTAGAGTATATGAGTTGTATGTGTGTGTTGAGAGGGAGTTTATCTATCTATCTATCTATCTATCTATCTATCAATCATCTATCTTTGTTTTTTTGAGAGGGAGTTTAAAAAGCTTTTTCCATCTCCTTAATTTTGCAGTCCTCTGTGCTGCCTTCAGAAGATTTCTAATGCTTAATTAAGAATCTGAAATATGTTATCAGTTCCCCTTATAAAAAGTGAAAATCGATTAAGATACATAGCAAGGCTGTTTCTTTTATACCATTACTTTGAAAGTTATTAATAAAAGATTCAATAGATGAAGATAATGATGCGGTAGCTAATTTCTGTTCAAAGAAGTAGTACTGTTAATTTGACAAAGACCTGTAGGTATAATTAATTTTAGCTCTGATCCTGTTTGAGGGCAGTAAGACATGTCACTTAAAAATATATACTTATAGGGGCGCCTGGGTGGCGCAGTCGGTTAAGCGTCCGACTTCAGCCAGGTCACGATCTCGCGGTCCGTGAGTTCGAGCCCCGCGTCAGGCTCTGGGCTGATGGCTCGGAGCCTGGAGCCTGTTTCCGATTCTGTGTCTCCCTCTCTCTCTGCCCCTCCCCCGTTCATGCTCTGTCTCTCTCTGTCCCAAAAATAAATAAAAAACGTTGAAAAAAATATATATACTTATAAAAAATATATATGCATAGTTATGTATATATGTATGTATCCATACGTGTGTGTGTATATATATATATATATATATATATATATATATATATATATAAAATTGCCCTTTGACTTGATGGTTATATTAATGATTTAGGTGGTGTGGGACCTAGGACAAGGAACAAAATAAAGCAAATTTCCAAGATTTCATATTTCTAACAGCTAAATTAGAACTTTCCAGCCTCCAATATCTTTATAACAGTCTCTGAAATCAGTAGCAACAAAATAATTCTATTTGCTACCCAAAAGTTTGACTGTTAAGCTGAGTTGAGATTCTTCTCTTTATTGCTACTTTTTTTTTCTTTTTTTTTTTTTTGAGAGACAGAGTACAAGCAGGGGAGGGCAAAGAGACAGGGAGACATAGAATTGGAAGCAGGCTCTAGGCTCTGAGCTGTCAGTAGAGAGCCTGGCATGGGGCTGAAACCCATGAACTGTGATCATGACCTGAGCCAAAGTCAGACACCTAACTGAAGGAGACACACAGGTGCTCCAATAGTTTTTTTTTTTTTTTTTTAAAGAAAACACAGACTTAAAAAATTCATATAAGTATAGATCCCATACTTCATATTATATTGCTTTGGTAGTGTTCATTATTAATTGGACTGAGAGTATCCTCATCTCATGATTGCTGTGGGATAAAATTAATTTTAAAGCATATAGTTTATCACACAGTTAAGATTTTGTTTAACAGTTTTTATTCTTTGCTGTCACAGACACACAAAATAAAACTCCACGGTGTTTTGAGCACTTTCTCTGTTTAGAAAGTGTGGTAACTGGAGCACTTACACTGTAATTTCAAAGGCATGGACACATCCCCACATACTGGTCAAGGACCACATTACATGTGATTTTTTCAGGCTTATGCCTATTTGAATGTCAGCTGAATTCCTGTAATTGGGGGATGGGAAGCAAACACAAAGAAATTATAGGGAGTTACAAAAAGAAAGCATTTAAAAATGTTTCAGATATTCATAATAGGAACATTACTATCATTTGACACTGCAACACTGTGAAAGAAATTAAAGAATGGGATGCCTCAGTGGCTCAGTCAGCTAAGCATCTGATTTCGGCTCGAGTCATGACCTCACAGTTCATGAGTTTGAGCCCCGCGTCGGGCTCTGTGCTGACAGCTCAGAGCCTGGAGACTGCTTCAGATTCTGTGTCTCCCTCTCTCTCTGCCCTTCCCCCACTCATGCTCTGTCTCTCTGAAAAATAAATAAACATTGAAAAAAAAAAAAAAGAAATTCAAGCCAGAATGTACATTTGGAGAAGGAAAGGATGTTAGCATAATTGTGAGGACAGTTGAGAAAGATTCTATAATAAATATTCAAAATTATTCTTTATGTTATAGATTAAATGGCATATATCATTACATATAATATTATCAATTAAATTGTTTTGCTTGCATGTATTAAAAAGGAAGGCCAAATTTTCTTCTGTGATTTCTCATTTATGTGGCAGAAGAGAGTTTTTCTATCTCACTCACTTTGGGCTAGGCCAATAAACACCTAGGATAACAGAAGGACTTTTTTTTTTTAAGTTTATTTATTTATTTTGAGGAGAGGAGGGGCAGAGAGAGGAGGAGAAAGAGAATCCCAAGTAGGCTCCACTTTGTCAGGGCAGAGCCTAATGTGGGGCTCGATTCCACGACCTGTGAGATCATGACCTGAGCTGAGATCAAGAGTTGGGTGCTTAACCAACTGAGACACCCAGGTGCCCCAACAGAAGGACTTTTTACAATGCAATTCAAAAGAAAAAAAAACTGTTATGGGATGAATTATGTTCCCCCAAATTCATATGAAGTCCTAACCCCCAGTACCTCAGAATATGACTATATTTGGAGATACGGCTTAAAGAAGTAATTAAAGTAAACTGAGGTTAAGTGGGTGAGCCCCAACCCAATATGACCAGTGTCTTTATAAGGAGACTAAGACACAGAGAACACATGGACCAAGGAATGGCCATGTGATCACCCAGGGAGAAGGGGGCAATCTGCAAAACAAGGAGACAGGCCTTTCAGAAGTAACCAAACCTGCCAACACCTTGATGTCTAACTTCTAGCCTCCAGAATTTAGAGAAAATAATTTTCTGTTGTTTATGCCACCAGTCTGTGATATTTTGTTACGGCAACCCTACCAAATGAATACAGAAACACACTCTTGGTTTTTCAAACTTAAGGTCAGAACACTTAATTTCTCCTAGTTAAAGTGTGTCTTCCCTCTTCGCTCACCAGTCGTTCTCATTTGTAAATGTCCTCAAGTCAGAAAACTACCAGTGAGCAGCCCACCATTCCTCCCATTCTGTGATCCCCTACAAACCATCCATCACAACCCTGTTAGTCCTATCTCCAAAGTATGTTTTGAAACTGTCTTCTTCACTTTATCTCCATCACAACTACCTTAGTCCCCACCACTATTATCTCTCATTTGGATTATTGCAAAAGCCTCCTAAATAACTTCCTCCATTTTACCCTCCTCTACTTCAGCAATCCTGTTCAGTCCAGCAGCAAAGGAATCTTTTTAACACTTATAATTGATGCCCCTTCTCCTGCCTTAAACCCTTAGTGCAGTAATTGCACTAAAACTCCTTAATATGACCTACTTGATCTAGCCTCTGACTGCTTATCACCAAACACCTAGCTGGGTTCCTGAGCTCCATCTACACTAATTTTCATTCAATTTCTGGAAAATGCCAAGTTCTTTCCTGCCTCAAGGGCTCCACTTTGCTCCTCTCTTCACAAGGCTTGATCCTTCTCTGTTTTCACACTTACTTATTTATTTAAATTTATTTTTGGAAGAGAGAGAGAGAGAGAGAGGGAGGGAGGGAGAGAGAGAGAGAGAGAGAGAGAGAGAGAATCTCAAGCAGGCTCTGTGCTGAGTGTTCTGTCAGTGTGGAGCCCGACTTAGGGCTTGATCTCACGAACTATGAGATCATGACCTGAGCCAAAACCAAGAGTCAGACACTTAACGAACTGAGCCATCCAGGCACTCGTTTTCAGTTAAAAAAATTTTTTTTAAATGTTTTATTTTATATTTGAGAGAGAGAGAGAGAGAGAGAGAGAGAGAGAGAGAGCACAAGCAGGGGAAGGGCAGAGAGATGGAGACAGAATCTGAAGCAGGCTCCAGGTTCTGAGCTGTCAGCACAGAGCCCGACACGGAACTTGAACTCACGAACTGTGAGATCATGACCTGAGATGAAGTCAGACACTTAATCTACTGAGCCACCCAGGAGCCTCCTGTTTTCAGTTTTAATAGCAACTCCTCCACTGAGACCTTCATTGTCTATTCTATTTCAATGGCTTACTCTATTCTCCATTTCTACTTCTTGTTTCTTTCCTTAGTATTTATTACAGTTTGAAATACTTTTATTTGGTGCCTAACTTTTTTGTTTGTTTTGAGAGATGGGGGGTAGGGGCAGAGGGAGAGGAAGAGGGAGTGAGGGAGGGAGGGGGGAGAGAGAGAAAGAGTGAGAATCTTAAGCACACTCCACACCCAGTGTGGAGCTGGATGTGGGGCTCAATCTCATGATCTTGGGATCATGACCTGAGCCAAAATCAAGAATTGGATGCTTAACTAACGGGGCCAAGCAGGTACCCTGACTTAATTGTTTTTTTGTTGTTAAGATTTTTTTAAAATGTTTATTTTATTTTTGAGAGAGAGAGAGAGAGAGAGAGAGAGAGAGAGAGAGAGAGAACAGGGAAGAGGCAGAGAGAACGGGACCCAGAGAACCTTAAGTGGGCTTTGTGCTGACAGCAGAAAGCCCGATGCAGGGCTCGAACTCATGAACTGTGAGATCATGACCTGAGCCGAAGTAGGATGCTTAACTGACTGAGTTACCCAGGCGCCCCTAATTGTATGTATGTGTGTGTATATATATAATATATATATATATGCGTATATACATATATATACATAGTTATATACATATATATAGTATATATATAGTATAGTACATATATATAGTATATATAGTATATATATATATATATAGTATATAACTATATATATAACTAGAAGTGGGAAGGCAGCACAGAGTAGGTATTCAGTAAAGATCTGTTGAAGAATTGTACAGAAGATTTGGCTGCCTTGTTTACATTTCAGGCTGGAGCCATAATGCTAGATCAAAGACCAAGGAGAAGAGATAACTATTGAGCCCATAAGACAGGGGATGAAAGGGCAGAACTCTCCAGAAGAAGGGATTCACCGAGGGACTCAAGTAAACGTGGGCAGACAACTACTTGATTGAAGACTCTAAACTTGGAATGCAGGAGGGGGTAAAATGACTGGAGGAGGCTTTTCCAGTTGTCCACTCAAGGCAGAATCAATCTATGACTTGGTGGTTATTGGTGACAAATTCTTCCAATGTTAACAATAAAAAGATTAATCTTGCCACACATTCCATTTCTCCAATTTTGGAACTTAGGTTGTTTTTAATTTCTGCTATTAGAAATCACATTACACTAAAAATCTTTGTTCACAATTCTATTTGCTGCCTCTTTGTTTTTATCTATTTCTCCTATTAGAATTTAGTAGGTGCTAAATAAAGATTTGTTGAATGCATCTTGTATGTCCTTAGGCCAGAATCCAGGAGTGAAATAATTCAGGTAAATAGTGCAATGTCTCATAACAAATATTGTTAACTTTTGTTGAGTGAAATTTATTGGCTCTTTTTTAAAAAAATTTTATTAAAATTTTTTAAAATATTTATTTATTTTAGAGAGAGAGACAGAGTGTGAACGAGGGAGAGGCAGAGAGAGAGGGAGATACAGAATCGGAAGCAAACTCTGGGCTCCAAGCTGTCAGCACAGAGCCCGATGCAGGGCTGGAACCCATGAACCATGAGAGCATGACCTGAGCTGAAGTTGGATGCTTAACTGACTGAGCCACCCAGGCACCCCAAAATTTACTGGCTCGTGAAACATTATCGCCAAATTTATTTATAAAAAGGCTGTGATAATTTACAATGCTGCCAGCACCATTAATTAATTAATTCAATACATTTTTTTTGAGTATATGCTATAGGCCAGGAACTGTTCAAGATATTTGGAATACAGCACTGAGTAAAACAGACAAAACCCCTGCCTTTGTAGTTTTCATTATAGTGGAGAAGACAGAAGTTATATATCTATCTATTTAATATAGCTGACCTTTGAACAATGCAGGGGTTAGGGATGCTGATTATCAGCAGAGTTGAAAATCTGTGTATAACTTTGACTCCCTGAAACTTCATTACTAATAGTCTGCTATTGACCTGAAGCCTTACCAATAATATCAACAGCTGATTAACATATATTTTGTATGTTATAGGTATCATATATTGTATTCTTACCAAAAGGTAAGCTAGAAAAAAGAAAATGCTATTTAAAAAGTCATAAAGAAAATACATTTATGGCATTTTACTATAAAAAATTCATATAAGTGGACCCATGCAGTTCAAACCTGTGTTGTTCAAGGTAAGCTGTATATTAGATTGTACACAACTGGTTATCTATTTAAAAATTTTTTTTAAATGTTTATTTATTTTTGAGAGAGACAGAGACAGAGTGTGAGTGGGGGAGGGGCAGAGAGAAAGAGAGACTGAATCCTTTTTTTTTTCCCAATATATGAAATTTATTGTCAAATTGGTTTCCATACAACACCCAGTGCTCATCCCAAAAGGTGCCCTCCTCAATACCCATCCCCCACCCTCCCCTCCCTCCCACCCCCCATCAACCCTCAGTTTGTTCTCAGTTTTTAACAGAAGAGAGACTGAATCTTAAGCAGGCTCCAGCTCTGAGCAAGCTGTCAGCACAGAGCCTGATGCAGGGCTCGAACTCACAAACTGCAAGATCATGACCTGAGCCGAAGTCGGACACTTAACCGACTGAGCCACCCAGGAGCCCCGGTTATTGATTTTAAAATTTATCTGTATATGACATGTAATAACATGTACTATAATAAATATAATATTATACTTTTATATATTATGCAATAAAATATCAGGTAGTGGTAACGGAAATGAAATAAAGCAGAAAAAGATTCTAGAGAGTGTTGGGGTAGTATTATGGATAGGGTGGTGAAGGAAGAGTGGAGAGGTGATGAGTAGAGACGTGAATGAAGGAGGTGAGGTGAGTTCCAGCAAAAGCAGTATTGCTGGATGGAAAGTAGCAAGGGATAGCCTGGGACATAACGAATACCCTTTTAGTGGTCTCTCAACAGTCTGAGCATTATTATTTAAAAAAGAAAAAAATTTTTTTTTACACTTATTTATTTTTGAGAGACAGAGTGAGACAAAGTGAGAGTGGGGGAAAGGGCAGAGAGAGAGAGGGAGACACAGGATCAGAAACAGGCTCCAGGTTCCCAGCTGTCAGCCAAGAGCCCGACACGGGGCTGGACGCGGGGGCCGACTGAGCCACCCAGGTGCCCTGCATTATCATTTTTTTAATGAAAAGAACATAAGAGATAAAAAGTATTTTACTTTCTTTCTAAATGAAAATTATATCATTACTGGTGAGAGGAAATGCTTTCTCAAATGTTGTTTTACACCTTGTAGTTCAGGACAGACAATATTAGTAATAATAAAAGCTAATATTTCGGGGGCCCCTGGATGGCTAGTCGGTTAAACATCCAACTTCGGCTCAGGTCATGATCTCACAGTTCGTGGATTTGAGCCCCCCGTCGGGCTCTGTGCTGACAGCTTAGAGCCTGGAACCTGCTTTGGATTCTGTGTGTGTCTCTCTCTCTCTGCCCCTCCCTGCTTGGGCTCTGTCTCCCTCTCTCTCAAAAATAAACACTAAAAAAATTTTTTTTAAAAAGCTAGTATTGGGGCGCCTGGGTGGCTCGTCGGTTAAGCTTCCAACTTCGGCTCAGGTCATGATCTCACAGTCTGTGGGTTCGAGCCGCGCATCGGGCTCTGTGCTGACAGCTCAGAGCCTGGAGCCTGCTTCTGATTCTGTGTCTCCCTCTCTCTCTGGCCCTCCCCTGCTCATGTTCTGTCTCTCTCTGTCACAAAAATAAATAAAAACATTAAAAAAAAAATTTTTTTTAAATAAAATAAATAAATAAATAAATAAATAAATAAAAAGCTAGTATTTTCAAAACACTTGCCAGGTACAAGGCACAGTACATGTTATCTTATTAAATCCTCACAACAACCCAGTGAGATATGATTAATATTCCCGATCTATAGAAATTGTGACTGAGAAGTAATTTTCTGTAAAACAGACCATTAATAAATGTCTGGAGGTGTCTTTGGGAGGATAGAAGGATAGAAGTATGAGATGGCCTGTAGCTTCAGGCTATGAATCCAGAGAAACCAGCACTACAGGCCATACTCATTGATCTAATGCTTTTATACAACAAATTTACATTATCCCAATAACTCTCTGAACCTATACTTGTCTTACCTTAAAGATAATCACACATTGTTTTCTAAGATCTTACACCACAGTTTCATAGATTTATAAGATTAAAACAAACATCTAGAAATGTTCTTCCACTTTCTAACAAGCAAGACCTAGCTTTAAAAATATTGCATACAGAGATGCATCCATGTGGCAGAGATAGCTGTCTACCAATTCATGCTTTCTCTTCCATGGTTTACAGAAGTACCTGGGAACTTAGACAGCTATTGTTTCCCAGTCTCCTTGCATCTAGGTGTGTAGTTCTTGCAAATGTTGGTGCCGAAGTGGTATGTGGCACCTCCCCGACAAGCGTTTTAAGAGGCTCTCTGTGCCTCCATCTCTCACTGTTCCTGGAAAATCAGTTTCATCAGTCATTAGGAACACTCATTTGGACTGTTAAAAGATAAAATATACTTCAATTATGCTACGCCACTCAAATTTTACTGTTTATTTGTTGCAGTGTCAAGTACATATCTTAAAGATCCCAGATCCCATAACTTCCCCTTTAATGATATACTGAGACATCAAGTCCTTAAGGTTAAAAGACAACAAAAGTCCTAAAAGGGCAAAGGAGAATAATAAAATAAGAATAGAGTATGTTTTGTTAGTATCCCCACCTCTCCCAATATTGAAATTATGTTTGAGTATCTTGTCATTTTTATACTTGTTTCTATAACATACTATGTTGGGTTGAACTGGATCCCCTAAAGAGATATGGTTAAATCCTAAATTCCAGTATCTGAAAATGTGACCTTATCTGGAAAGAGGGTCTTTGCAGATGTAATCCAGTTAAAAATAGGTCATAATGGATCAGGGTGGGCCTTAACCCAATGAACGGTGTCCTTATAAGAGGGAAATTTGGACACAGACACACCAGGAAGAACACCATGGTGTTGGCAGAGATGGAGATGGACATTAGAGTGATGTATCTATAAACCAAGAAATACCAAGGATTGTCAGCAACCCCCAGAAGCTAAAAATGTATGGAAAACATTCTCCTTTGAGACATCAAGGGAGAACTAATCCTGCTGCCACACTAATTTCTAACTTCTGGGCTCTGTAACTGTGAGACAATAAATTTGTTGTTTTAAGCCATCCAATTGATATTTTATTGTGGCAGCCCTAAGAAAATAACGCACATACATATTCTAGCACAGGCATTTCCTAATCTAAAATAGATATTTCAATGACATAAAGAAATGTGGCTTATTGTGGAATTCTTCCTGAGTTCTCAACATTCACGCCAAACTCACAGGTCTAGCAAAGTCCAACAAAATTTCAAGAGTGCCTTGTTTCAAGTTTTCCTCCTTTTTAAGAGGTTGTTATGAAGACTGCCCTAGGAAAGCCAAACTTCGTTTGTATGAAGTAGGGACTCTGGTCACATGCACTGCTGAATTTTCTCTGAATGGAAGCCCTTCTCTGTAAGTTTATCTTTCAGGGAGAGCGCAGAAAAGTGCAGCCATCACTTCCCTAGGAGACCGAACTGGTGTTGCTGATATTTAATGCCAGTAGGTTCAGTCATAGCTGCGAACATACCTGGCATCCTCAGATTAGCTCCGGTTGAGGGTAAGGGTAAAATAAAAGGCTTCACCCGCCTTTATATTCGTATAGGGGATGTTTATCGATTAGTTTAAATTCTCCTTGGAAAAAAGGTAGAATGAAATAATAGACTGGAACCTAGGAGCAGAAAGACAACCAAACCAACAAAGGAAAAGATTTTCTTCACTAAAAGGCCCTTCTGAGCGCAGAAGCGTTCTTACAAGACACTCCAATCACCCCAACTCGCCTTCCCAAACTCCCAACTTCTGTATTTGGCATTTTCCTCTTAAAGCAACGCAAAACAGCACACTGCGCAAGCGCCAGGGTCGAGGTGCCCTGGGAGGATTCCAGCGCAGGCGCGCGGGCCGGGAAGTGTGAGGGCTTGCGCGCGTGCTCCATGGCTCACTTCCGGCCTGCCCCTCCCCTCCCCCCTCCCCGCGAGCTACCTTCCCCCTCTCCCTTCTCCTCCCCAGTCTCTTCCCCAACTCTCCCCACCCCTCGCGCTCTCCGCCCCGCTTGCCTCCTGTCCTTCCCCGCCCGCTCCATCCGGGTCGCTGACGGCTGTCTCTGAACTGGACAGCGGTGGCTGCTGCTTTTCCCTGAGGTACCCGGTAAAGTTTCACAGGAGCTGGGGAAGAGAGCAGCGGACAGTACCGACGCCGGAGGAGCTCTGGTGTTCGCAGCCGCTGGCTGAAGGAGGAGGGTCCAGGAGCTGGAGACCTGCCTTAGCTGCCGCGATTGCCTCGCTTTCTGGGGTGGCGCCGCCCCCCGTCGCCCTGGGCTTCCCCTGCCTTGAGGGGCTGGGTGAGTCGTTGCCCCGGTGGATTCGGGGGCGTGTGACGGCGTTAGGGAGGGGGCTGGCTGGGCTGGGCGGATACAGGCCGGCCTGGCGCTGGCTGCTTTCTCAGCGCTTCCTTAGGGTGGGGGGCGGGGGACGAGGACTGTGTCGGTGCTCTCTGGCCGGGAGGCTGGAATGTCGCACCTCCCTGGGCTAGGGCCTCCCTCGGACTGAGGGCCGCCCAAGTGCGGAGCCTCGTCGGCTGGCCTCTGCGGCTGCTGCGAGCGGGAGATTGCCGTAGTTGAATGGTCGGCCCGCGGGGTTGGGTGTGTGCGGTCGATTTCGCTCTCCTGGTTCCCATGAGCTGAGGCTGAGTGCCTGTTCAGGGAATGATGGGAGTAAAGTGCTTCTCATTTCCCTACCTGTTGCTGGCGAGAGGACGCCTTTTCCATTCCTTCTGCCTTTTTTAAAGAAAAGGATGGTTAAACCTTGTGCGCTGAATTTGGAGGTATTTTTCTGTCCTCTATTCTTAAAAAAAAAAAAAATACGGTTAGACAATGCAGAACTCTCGGGAACCATCGAGTTCCGATGTCCCAAAAGAATGAAATCAAACTTCTCTGAATGGATAGGTCATGGAATGGACAGCTTTGGCAATTGCTAGCCCGAACGTAGGAAAGTTGGGTTTTGAAACTTCTCAGGTTCTGTGTAAGGAATGTGGGTGACAACAACGGGAATAGGCTGACTTCCTGTAATTGTGTGATTTAGTAACGCGATGTGTTTAAAAATCTGTGTGGGTTTAGATGAAGTGGGCTCTTTGATATCCGTGTCTTTTCCAGTGTACTGGAAAGTTCTACAGATTTCGCCACCAGACTATCAATGTCCCAGCCCCCATTTCTGTTCTTGAAAAATCTTCAGTGCTAGGGTTATTTGCAGTTTTCCCCCCCATTTTCAAATACTTGTCTCAGAGGTGTATAGATAGATACAGATTTCCCCGGGGAAATATTTTTCAATCAGGATTACCACTTATAATAGAAAATGTTGAATTTGGGAGACCATCTTTATACTTAAACTGCATATTTTCTTTTGTATGTGGTTATGTGCGTGGATTTAGTTTTAAATTTAAGTGATGAGGTCACAGGCGATTGTCTTAAGATTGAGGTTTGACGGGAGAGAACCATACTTTTCTGGAAGGCCTATTATTTCAGTAATTAGATCATTTAAATTCTGGGGGATTTAAGGTTTACATAATTGGTTTTATTTTGATTACAAGTAAGAACTAAAGTTGTCTGTTGATGTAGAGGTAGGTATTAAAAGGTTTTTTGAGGGAGATTGAAAGGTTTTATGTTTGTGTAACTGGCAAAATTTTTCACTGTATATATACTTGATTTTGCCGGTTTTATTTCTTGCTCAGGATAAAATTATTTAAAGTGAAGCTAAAATGAATTTCATTAAGGTACTTAATATTTTTGTTAGTCTATCACAAGGTAGCAAAAAGTCAAAACTAGTCTACATGTTTTAAATTTTGCAAAGAATCATGGAGAGTAAACCATTTTCTGCAAATGTTAATGTATGACATACTTTTAAAAATAGAACTGATTGGTTTTTGAAACTGGATAATCCTTAATGTAGCATATTATAAAATAGATTCCATGTTTACTATATAGTGATTATTGTAGCCTAGCACTTTAAAGAGCAATTAAACATGTTTCCTTTGAAGTCATATTAACTTTTTTTGTATTTCCTCAGACATAGGGATACCTCCAACTTTCCAGTGTTTCAGAGGAAATTTTGTATTGAAACTGGAAGACCAAAAGAATTACAAACATGTTGTGCTGGGGAAATGCATCTTTTGGACAGCTAGGGTTAGGTGGAATTGATGAAGAAATTGTACTAGAGCCCAGAAAAAGTGACTTTTTTATAAATAAAAAGGTCCGAGATGTGGGATGTGGACTCAGACATACTGTATTTGTTCTGGATGATGGAACAGTGTACACGTGTGGATGTAATGATCTAGGACAGCTAGGTCATGAAAAATCCAGAAAGAAACCAGGTAAGTTGAAAAATTTTTTGTTTACTATTTCTAATAATTGTATCTTATAAGCTTGAAATGTCAAATAATTTCTCTAGTCCTAAACCCATATTTTTTTTATCAAGCTTTAAAAGCAAATTAGGAGTTAAATATATCCTTTACATTTGCATGCTTCTAAGTACTTAATTATTTTGTGGTTTCTGTTTTTTTAAACTATTATTGTTGTGAACCCTTATTGTATGAAGCTTTGGTTTCAGAACTAATTATGGTGATATAAAACAGTTGAGAAAACCAGCATGCAGTGTGGGTACACTTTTTCTTTAGTATAGAATATATAGGTATAGAGCATATATAGAATGTAGGTCCTGTTTAATAAGTACTATTCAGCCACCTTGGCAGATTTCAATTGCATAATTTACTGTGTTGTTTTCTATACATCAGAGAAAAATAAATAAGATGGAAGCTTGCCTGACATACATCCTAGTTTTTCTATTGTTGTCCCTACTCTAGTATTTTAAATACATAATTTTATTTGGCTTAGTTTGAAATATGTTTTATTCCTCTAATCTCCTACTTTGAGGTAGTAGCATCAGCTATTAAAAGTTTTCTGACTATAATATGTCCTGATTTTGTAGGAGTCATATAAGCCAAATGTAAAATAATTTTTAGTGTAATGAGAATTTTGAGGAATTTGGTCACATTTCACATTTTCTTTTCCTAAATATACGTACGTATTTTAAAATAAGGTATTACCACACTTGGAATTATTGTTGTGTGAATTTTGCTCTCAATTTTGATCAGTCTCTACACTGAAAACTATGGAAAGCTTATGAAAGAAATTGAAGAAGACTCCATTATGATTACTAAAAGTTAATTCTTAAGATGGTAAATTCAGATAAGATAGACCATAGCAGTACTGATTTACAGATTCTTCTTTAACTTCAACAATAATGGCACTTAAGCATTTTCTATGGCAATTATTCTTCTTTACCACTTCATTATTTAAGTGATTGCTATTGTTAGTCTACTTTTGAGAGGTTAATGTAGGTATAAAATAGTAAGATATTAAATATTAAGGCATGTTATTCATCTTTCATGTCATCTCACCACCATGCCAAACCTCACCTTTCTAACTTGTAAATACTGTATAGTTTTCATCCTTTCTTTGTTGGTAGGGTCTTAATCTTTTTCTTTGTGGCTTAATTTGTAATTTAAGTCTTTTGGATGAATGCTAGTAATCCTTAACACAGTAGGTTTAATTATTGCAGAACTCTAAAGGTAAAGTGGCAGCTGTCTTGTATTCCACCTCACTAAGAATATTTTCTGGAATCTTATCAGAATTTCATATCTTAGGTTTTGAGGTTGTCATGTGTAGACATGAATGGTAATTTATTGTTATGTACTTGTTATCACTGCTTCAGAGGCAGATGTATTCTTTACCTTTTTTGTTTAGCTTGGAATGCTGCCTCAAGTTGAGATTTTCATGGTTTTGGGGCTGTTGCTTTTCTTATACTTAACATGCTCCACAGAAATAATTGAATATATTTCTGTATTGCTTTAGTAATTTCTGAGAGGTTGTAGGGCAGATAAAAAGTGCAAAGCCAGCACATAGAAATTGCCAATATAGTTACTGAAGTTTATTAAAGTTTAAAGTTTTTAAATGTTATTAAGCATCTGCTTTGTGTCCAGGGCAAGGGTAGACCCTTTGCAGTAGTAGTCTGTGTCTTTAACAGCTTTTAACTCTGTAGGTAAGATTCTGGGAAACTTAACTAGCCAGAAGAGGTTTTTTTGTGGTCATGTTGACATTGTGATGATTACATTGTGACATTTATATCACTGTATTGATTCATCTTGAAAGCATTATTTGGTAATATAAAATTGGGAGGGTGGGTTTAACCTAATTTACATTACCTATTTAGGATTGCCTCATTGTCCAGGGTACATTCATGGAATATAAAAATGAAAGGCATGAACTTTGTCTTTGAAAAATTTAGAGGCTGGGCTGGGAATTAAGGCATACATAAAATGAAATAGCTGGAGAGAATTGAAAGTTGACATGATATGATATATACCTTGAAACTAGGAAATTTAATTGATGGGGAATGTCATTGTGGGATAAATTAAATATTTCTGGGAGAAAATGAAGTCTTAATTTTAATTCAACCATTGATCACATAACTAGGCAGAAAATAAATCTGGAGCTGAAGTAGTTTAGTTTTAGAGGAGAGGATCCTTATCTTGAGAAAAGCTTTTTACTAGAAGTGTCCAGATTCAGTGATTCATTGATATATATCTGGGTTACAGAGGTAGGAGAAAGTAAAAGTTCAAAAGGAGGTAGTTACTTTGATAGGGACTTTTCTTTTAAGCTTAGTTTTGATTTATGGTGTTTGAGTGGAAACTATTAATGTTTTTTAACTAAAATTATTTCCCTTGGGAATAATTCTTTAATAGCTTTGAATGTACTCCTTGCCCAACTTTTTTTTTTTTTTTTTTTAATTTGTGAGTTTGAGGACTGAATTAAAAGGTAAGGAGTTCTTATTTAATTGGTTTTAAAGTTTTTGGTAATTGAGTGAGTCTGATTGAATTTCTGGAACCACATAATAAACAAAATTCACTTTGTCAGAGCTTTAAACTGACAGAAAGAAAGCAAACAGAAAGGAGGGAGCTAGGAATTGTTTGCTTGTAGAGACTGGCTTATAAATAAGCATACTAAATATTCTGTAATATATGTGAAAGAGAAACAGGTGGCTTCATTAAGGATAAGCTATTCTTGAGAGTTATAACCTACCGAGGACTCAGCCTTATAGCGTAGTAAATAGATTTGACCTGTGGCCTGTTGGGAGAGGTTTCCATTCTGAAAATTTTAGGAACCACATCTGAAGGGTTCACTGATATCCTTTATTATACCAAGAGTATAGATTGTGTCCATGTTCATTTCCGTCCTCTTGTATATGTATATCCCTTGGTATCACTACTAGCTCTGATTATTTCCAGAGAAGTGAACATCTATTTCACTTTCATGTGTGTATTTTTCCTTCATAAGAATTTTTTAAAACCTTTTTTTTTAGCTATTTGCTCTTAATTCATAGGTAACAGGTAAATATATTTGATCTTTAAAAGGCTAGACCAGTCCATCTAAATAGTTTTATTTATATTTCCTTCCAAATTCACTTCTGAAGATTTTAAGATAAAGTATAGGAAGTGTACTTTTCCTAACAAGATCATTTATTCACTGTATATTCAATCATAGGTATTATTTGGTAACCATGGTCCTAATGTTTTGCACATCTATTTCCATTTGTTTCATGTTAGAAACAGTACTATATATTATACGATCATAAATTTGTAAATAATGTGATATAGTTTTTTTTAAAAATCACTGTTTTGGTAGCTTTTCGTGGTTTACAGAGTTCTTTTAGTTAGATTATCTCATTTAATCCTCATAATGATCTTGTATGGTATCTAGGGCAGGTGTTATGGTCCTCATTTGTAAAATAAAGTAACTAAAGTAAAATGAGATTAAGAGACTAACGAGTAGTAGGCTAGCAAATGTTAAGGGACCATGCTAAATCATGTGGTTTTACCTTTATCCCACAAAGGTTTTCCCTGCCGTATTTAGAAGATAAAAGAATATTAACCTGGGAGGAAACTAGTTTCCATCAGTATTTTAATGTAATTCTGAGAGTTAAAAAAACAAAAACAAAAACAAAAAAAAAACCTTAAAAATTTTCTCTTTTATAGGTTGTACAATGAAGATACCATGTTTTATTATCTCCTCCCTTCCCATATATAAATTCAGAAATAAGCCATTTTAGGCACTGTATAAGAAGGTTGAGAGTTCTGTTTTCAAGATACAATATTGTGCCAACACAAACTAAAAATTCACATATATGTATTTTTTTTCTGAACTGAAGACTAACTTGATTAGCAAAGTCAGCAACAGATAAAGTTTTGAATAGTATGATAAAATATGTTGTAGCCTATGCTCAACTCTTCTACAGAAGATGTAAAAATCATGAGCATTGATTCTGTTTATTGTATCTCAAAATGGTGATTTCTGCTGTTGAGTCAGTCCAGTGAAAGCATTTTGGTCACATAGCAGTAATTACTTGCTTGCCCTTTTGCTTCTTCATTTTTCTGACTTGCTCTTTCTGTTCATAAAACATAAATCTATAAGTGAACTACTTAAAATATAGTTGAAATTTTAAAAGTAACATACGAAAATGTATAAATATGTGAAATAAAATTATTCACTTAAGAGCAGATTATAAATACCAAATTATCCCACATATTATTGAACCAAAGCATATAATACCAGAGAAGCTTATTATGTTTTATAACTCCTACTTTTCATGATACCTTCTAAGGATGAGAAAGATGTGGATGATTTGAAGACTTGAAAAAAAGTAATTACTTGGGTCAGGAATGGAGGCTTGCTTTGGACACTTTACTTTGAGGAAGGTTAGTGCCCAAGAACACAGTGTCAAGGGTAGGGAAAAAAAAAATCATAATGCAAACAGATGACTACTGTTAGAGAGATGTATAATAATACTTTACTTTGTGTAGGACCCTACATCTGAGGAATATCAAGAGCATTACACAATAACTCATGGTTCCTTTCAAAATGCTTGTGACACAATTTGCAAGAATTATCCTCATCTTAGGGGATAAATTTACGGAGAAATGGCAGCACAAGTTGGTAAGTAACTTGTCAAAACAGCAGGTGACTGGTGAACATCTATAAATTGAATCTGAAAAATTAAGTCTACCAGTCTCCTACCTTATTCACTAAATTGTTCTTATGTTTAGAATTATTTACAATAATATCTTCTATTTGAGGCAGATCAAATACTAATTTGTTTCTTTGCCATTTTATTTGATGGCCTTTTGAAATAAATCATTATTTTACCAAGATGCTTGCATTGTGATACCACTTTGGTACTTCATTATAACCTTGTGTGGTATGAATAATAATATTTGAACAAACTACTGTGGTAACCCAGTCTTTTCTCTTTCTTCTTTTATATATCTCATTCTATATCCCTTTGTTGTCTAATGCTATGCTGTGCTATCCAAGATCCATAGTAACTGCCAGGTGGGATTGATTTGGTGTCAACATTGGAACTTGGATTAGTTATATTGTGTTAAGTCTGCCATGTATCTCTAAGTAGGATGCATTGGTTTGGTGAATGCTTTATAAAACCTTTAACCCTGGAGAAAGCAATAATAGAAGTAGATGCCTAATCTGAGCAGTCTAACAAATAGAGGCGTCTTTAAAGGATTTAGAAATGATTTTTTTTTCTTTGTTTTTGGTATGCTGGTGTTTTTACTTGATTGGGAGTGAGCCATTTACTTTCCTTGAAAAAACAGGAGTATTGTAGATTTCAGTTTCGTGGTTTGGGCAGGAATCCTTGTAGCAGGTGAAAGCTTAAGTGGTCTAGTTTCCATCATCTCTTTAGTAAGTATTCTTAGGGTTCTGTGTTCCCAGTGTCATAAAAATTAAAGCTCATTTCTCACAGATACATATGTATATTTATAATTGCTTTGAAGAAATAAATCTCACTTCATAGATACTTATAAGTGTCTTCCTAGGCTAGAAAGCGTATCAAGTACCTGGGTATGTATCATACCCAAATTAAAGAATAATCTTTAATCAGGTAACTATTAAAGAAAATCTAATAAGGAACATGTATTCATATGTTGTTGCAAGGGCTTTTTTGTGGTAGGATTGTGTTAGTGAGTAGAAAAGTGGGAAATGTTAGTGAAGAAACCATATTGAAGAGCCCAAGATTTATCTCCTTTTAGCTTCTGTGGGTTCTTTTCATGCTGATGGAATTAAGACAATAATTATTTATTCAGATACATAATCATCTTAATGAATTGTGATAGTTACTTTACATGGAAGAAAAACCTATGCTGTATATAAATGTATTCAATTGGAGTTATTGTTATTAAAAAGGGAATTTTCGGGGCACCTGGGTGACTCAGTTGGTTAAGTGCCTGACTCTCAATTTCAGCTCAGGTCCGTGATCTCATGGGCGTGAATTCAAGCCCCTTATCGGTTCCACGCTATGCATGGAGCCTGCTTAAGATTCATATTCGTTCTCTCTCTCTCTCCCTCTGCCCCTCCCCCTCCTTTCCCGTCCCTCTCCCTCCCCCTCTCCCTCCCCCTCTCCCTCCCCCTCTCCCTCCCCCTCTCCCTCCCCTTCTGCCCCCTGCCCCTCTCCAGCTCATTCTCTCTCAATGTTTGGGAAGTTTCTTGAATATTGGTGGCTCAGTCTTTAAACCATAATATTTAATTTGCATGTAATTATTCTTTTTTCTTCAGTTCTAGGATGGCAGAAATTTAGTTTAGCTTTTCTTCACCTTAAAGAAAATGTTCTAGGGTTCTTTAATGTGTTTTTCACATTATTTTGAAAGATCCTAATTATTTCTTTATTAATATTTAAGCTTAGTTACATTTTATTCCTTTGCTAGGCGTCCTCCTATTCTGAAATAACACATTTTTAGTGTCTAGTTTTTTCTAATTATAAAAGTATTTCATATTCTTGGTAGAGAATTTGAAAAATACAGGAAAGTAAAAATCAACTATAATACCATCATGCATAGATAAATACTATGGTCATTTAACACTTTTGCTATACTCATATGTTTGTGATTGCAGACTGGAAGTATGTTCTTATATCTCAGTTTTTTTCAGTAACAATTGAATAATAAGTATTTCCCCATGTTTCACAATATTGTTTAGGGGTATTGTTAATGATAATTTAATACTTCATCATTTAAATATAGCAAAATTTGTGTTCTCCTATTTTTCGGAGATACATAATATATATGATATATATATATAATATAATATATATGCATAATATATATATCAGTTTAGTCTTTATTTGCATCTCTGTTAATTTCTTTACGAAAAAGAACATCTTTAATTTTAGCAAATCTAGAATAAAACAATAACCAATTTATTTTTAAAAATTTAAGTAAGCTTAGTTGTGCCTCACCCTACAAAATTGATAAGCCTAGAAGATATTTGTTAATGAAAGTTTTAAAAATGTATTCATTTGACAAGCTTTTGAATATAATTGATGAATATTATTTAAAGATCTAGAAAGGAAGATAAAACAAGCGCAGAAATAAGTAGAAATGCATCTAATGTGTTAAGTGTTATAAAAGGCATAAACAGAACACTGTGTACAGAGGAATAGTGTAGCTATTTGGAATGGAATGGATTGTAGGTGACTTTTTATAGGGAAGATAGCATATGACCTGGAAGGATATAAGTATTTAAAGGAGGAAAGAATGAAGAGGCTTTATAGGTAGCTTAGCTCAAATGGAAATAGACAAATGGGAGACCTATTAAGGGAATTGTAGTCCAGTTAACTAAAATGTCTGAGAATAGAGAGCAAGAAAGAAGGTAAAATTGAGGTCAGGTTATAGAATTAATCAAGTTAGGGTTTTAATTGGGTGTATATTCACTGATCGTTTGTAATGGGAATTATCAGGTTTTTATAAAGGAGGGGAGAGAATTTGGAGGTAAAGTAATCAGTTAGGCTATAATGGTGCCCCTTTAAAACAACAAGGGAGAGGTGCTTGAGTGGCTCAGTGGGTTAAGTGTCCAACTTCAGCTCAGGTCTTGATCTCACAGTTCCTTGTGTTTGAGCCCTGTTTTGGGCTTTCTGCTGTCAGCACAGAGCCTGCTCCCGATCCTCTGTCCTCTTCTCTCTCTCTGCCCCTTTTCTGCTTGAGTGCTCTCTCTCTCAAAAATAAATAAACATTAGGAAAAAAGCAGCAAGGGAGCAGTTAGATCAAGGAGAAATTAGGGAAGCGGAAGGGATGGATAGGCTGTGGTAACCAAATAGAAGTGAACAGTAAGGGTAAAGAGCAGAGCCAGGTGTGATCCTAGGTTGAATCAGTAATTAATATAAATAGGGAATCCAGGAAGGGGAGGAATGTTAATTGTTTTGTTTCAGCAGCGAGAAAATATTTGGTGAAGTGAATTTTGTTTTGAATTTGGTAACCGTATTCAGTGATAAGTGAGAAATTCAGTATTACAAGTGGGGAGAAAGATCAATGCTAAAGGAATGAGATGTTTTATTTCCTCTTCAAAGTAGGCTAACATTCCAACTATATATTTCTCGCTGATTCCAGCCTATCAAGTAATTAACAGTCTGTGAACAATAATTTTGTGTTTTTGGGAGACTGAAGTACCTGGTGATGTAACACCTTTGTAAAATTAAACTTTTTATTGCCAGGGACCATTTGAATTTTATTAATTGGTTAATTTACTTATTTTTGCTTAACTGACACAAACCTATTAATTATGCCTGACTTTATGACTTCCTTCCAGGTTTTACTGGAAACAAAGTTTTTGAAATCACAAGATGGAATCACATAGAAGTTGCTTTTGATTCCACTAATTGATGAAATAATTGTGACTATAAATTGTAAATGTGCTGGCATTTAGGCAAGAGTCCCTAAGAAATGTGTCCTCTGAGATGATGCTGTTTGTTGCTTCTGTGAAAGGGAAATGGGAATGGGACAGGAACAGTCTAAGGCTAAAAGAGAAGCAGAATTAGGAGCATCTGAAAACAATTGGAGCAAAGTTTAGCTGCTTTACCTGTGAGTTATTTGAAGGCTTTGTTTTGTTTTGTTTTGTTTTGTTTTGTTTTAGAATGGCAGGACGAAACTCAAGTAGAGCTTAGATTGCTTCCCATAATTGGTCCCAAGTATTTATCACTTAGCAAATGTATACTTTGTGATTTCTGATTCAGGGATTGCTTACCTATAGATTGCGTAAGTAGGCTTTCTAACAGAAATGGACTTCATGGACCTACACTTATCTTCTGGAAGTAATTAGGTAAAAGCCTGACAGGTTGGTGTTACCTCTGTCTGAACATAGGTCTATTTCTGCACTGAGTTGAGGAATTGAGTAAGTCTCTGCAACTGGAAATGTGGAGGGAAGGGAATACTTTAGAAGTTGGTATGATAATGTAAAGGGAGAAGAAAGATACAAACCTCATTACTGGAGAGAAATTTAATGAGAAGTATTATTTGGAATATATTTAGATATGGAATATTGATGTTTAAAAATAATAACGGTAACTACCATTATGTGCCAGGCACTGTGTTACATCCTTTATATGTTATCCCAGAATCCTAAAACCACCCTGCCAGGTACATATTAGCACAGTCTTGCTGTTGAGGGTAAATAAAACTTTAAGACGCTAAATAACTTGTCCAAAGTCAAAATTAAAATGCAATGAAAATAAGAACCAATTAGATGCCAATAATGGAAGAAAAGACACCATTTATAATAGCAAGAGAAAGATAAAATGACCCAGGAATAACCTAAGAAATGTGCAAGACTACTGAAGAAGACCTGAAAGCATTTCTAAGGGATGCAAAAATTTTAAGCAAATGGAAACCACATTTGTAGGTAGGAATATTCAACCTAAGCAAATCTGTCAGTTTTCTCTAAAATTAGTCAATTTAAGGTGATTGTAATAAAAATACCAAGTGTTTTTTGTTGGGGGGGGGAGGGAGGAGAGCTAAATAAGTGGATTTTCTTGGTCTTATGGAAAAAATGAAGCAGCTCAGGAAAACTGAAAAATAAGAACAGAAATATGTAACTAGATAATAACATTTTATTTTTAAAGTCTTAATAGTTAAAACTGCCTCACAAGTACGTATCAAACCACGAAAACAACATAAAGCCCAGACATAGACCCAAATCACCTCAAATCAAATGGGGAAAAATTCAAGTGGGACTATTCAGTAAATAATCTTGGAATAAGTAGGAACATCATCTAGGGAACAAAAAAAATTGGATTACTGCCTCATGCCATGTATATATTTGGGTAAATTCCAAATGAATCAGGTTAAATGTAAAGACTGTGATGATAAATGTGCTCAAAGAAAACATGGACAATTTTGTTTATTATTTTGGAGTAAGGAAAGCCTTTCTGACTGAACTGTGAAGATGTATAGAAAAGTAAAACTACATGAAAAAAATTTTGTTAGGTAGAAATCACCGTGTAAACAAGTTAAAAGATGAATGGGAAAATATTTACGACTCATTACAATAAAGAATGCTAATTTCCCAGATATGAAACAGTCCTAGAAATTGATAAGATGAAAACAATCCAGTAGCAACATTGTCACAGGATATGAACAGGCAGTTTACAAAAAGGGAAACATTTTACAAATGACTCTTAAATGAATACTCTTCAATCTCATTCACATTAAGAGAAATGCAGAATACTACACTGAGGTACCATTTTTTTTTACATATCAGGTTAGCAAAAATCCTTAACTTTGATAATATAGTAGACCCTCCAGCCCACATCCAGGGTTTCACTTTCTGAGATTTCAGTAACCCACGGTCATCTGCAGGTCCAGAAGCAGATGTTCCTCCTGATGTCAGAAGGTCAGTAGTAGCCTAATGTTATGTGCCTACATCATCCACCTCATTTCATTTCATCGATAGGCATTTTATCATCTCACATCTTCACAGAAGGGTGAGTACATTGCAATTAAGATGTTTTGAAAGAGGGAGAGACCACATAACTTTTATTGCAGTATGTTATAATTGTTCTGTTTTATTATTAATCTCTTACTGTGTCTAATTTATAACTTAAACATTATCCTAAGTATCTATAGGAAAAAACGGTATATTCAGGGTTTAGTACTATCCATGGTTTCAAAATGGCATCCATTGGGTCTCAGAATATATCCCCCGTGAATAAGGATGGGGGGAATGCTATATACTCTATATGGTGAGGCTGTCAGTAAACAAGTGTTCATAGGTTGTTGGTGTAAACTGATAAGCATTATGAGGGTATTTTGCTAGTATGTGTTAGAATTGCAAATGCACATACTTTTTCTCCAAGAAGTGCAAGAATATAACTTGTGCTCTGATAACTCCATTTGTGCCTGTACAAAATGACACATTGACATATTACTGAAACATTGTTAATAATAGAAAAAGATTAGAAACAGTCTCGTGACTGTCTGTTGGGAACTGGTAAAATAAATTGTTCAATCAATGTGTTGTAATACTGTGTAGTTGTGAAAAGAGTAAAGGAATTTTCTGTGTACTAATATGTAAAGATTTCTAAAATACATTAAGTAAAAAGAGCAAGGTATAGAACATTGTATAGAAAGCTATATTTTAGATAAAATGTGAAAAAATGTACATTTGTATTTGCATATAGATACATTAAAATAAACCCTGGAAGAATACATATATCTAATAACAGTGGTTACCTTGGTGCAGAGGTAAGATAAGGGCTGAGAAGTAAGTAGGTTGGTGGAGGACATGGATGGTAGACCTAGATTTCTACTGCATACCCCCCCCCCCTTTTTTTTTTAACAATGTAAATCTATATTATTCTTTAATTCATTTTTTAAAGGGTAGGCTCTGGAATTAGAGTGCTTAGATACAAATTCTGAATTCTGACTCTTATTTCTTAGCTATGTTATCTTGCACATATTGCTTAGCCTTTCTGCACCTAAGTATTCTTTTCTGTTAGGATAATCATATCAAATTCCTAGGGTGGTTGTAAGGATTAAGTGAGATAACACATAAAAGTGAAAAGAACAATGCCTGGCATGTCATGAGTGTTCTAAATGTTTCTTAAAAGAGAAATACCCTTAATATTAGAGTGGGAATTTAACTTTAGGTCTGCCTTACACTGAAGTGGGTTATATGCTATTTCCATATTTGCCTTTACGTAGGCAATACATATCTTTCCATTTATAACAAAACTTCAGGCATTTATTCAACAATTGTGCCTTCCAGCTAATGTCACAGACATTGCATCAAGCATGAAAATACTTCTTTACGTTTAGTGTTCTATTACCTTGTTGGAGCTCATATTTAAAAATTAGGCCAAAATTTCAAAAAAAATGTTATGTTTGTGATACTTACAGGTAATGCTATATTAGAGCACAATATAAAATGAATTGGATTCCTTTACCATTAGACTTAAAGATGTAATGATACAGAAAAATAAAAGAATTATAGATGCTTTTTTTGTTCCTGTAAGAAGTACGTAAATGGTAGAGGTTAGATTTATCATTTATTTTCAAAAGTTAATTCAGTGATGAATAATTAGAAGATGTCTTAGTCCAGTCAGATCACTGCCATAAAATTAGTATATTGTGAGGGGCTTAATAAATAACATGTGTATTTCTCATGTTTCTTTAGGCTAGTCATTCTAAGATTAAGGTGCTAGCAGATTTGGTGTCTGGGAAGGACTTGCTTCTTGGTTCATAAATGGTCATTTTCTCACTGCCTTCAAATGGCAGAATGGGTGAGGGAGCTCTCTGGGAAAGGGCACTAATCTCATTCATGAGGGCACCATGACTGCAAGACAGAGAAAATCAAGGAAGACAAATATACATATTTCTGAAATTATAAAACTTATAAGATGTGGAGAAAAGAGGAACATTTAAATGGAAACAGTTGTACTGTAAGTTATCCATCTCCATCTCTCCAAAACAAACTACAAAAACAACTCTTCTTTATTAATGTTTCTTGAATTCACTTAGGTTCAAACCTTAGATTCATCTTAGGGTCTGCTTCCTAGTCTGGAACACCAACATTGACTCAGTTGCCAAATCTTACTGATTGATATTTTAGTAACTCTCTGTCTTGTCTGTCTGTCTGTCTGCCTTTCTTTGTTTTTCTTTTTCCTTTTTCTTTTTGTCAAATAGCCTTTTGCCAAAAGGCTATTTGACCTTGAGCTAGTTATTTTAAACTCTCAGACCCTTAGCTTCCTCCTATCTCAAGCTAAAATTCTTTTTTTTTTTTTCCTAGTTAGACCATTACTATCTGTGCAAAAACAATGGCAATAGCTTTTCTGCTGATATCCCTGCTCCGGTCTATCCTTTTTGGTAATTCCAGGTTATTCTTTCTATGGCATATTTCCATTTCTGTCTCTTGAATATTGCTCAGCTGAAGGACGATCCTGTATCATTGTGGTCACTCTTGTAAGAACTCAGATCAAATATTTTGTGCAGTGTCAAGTACAGTTATGTGGCATTCAGTAAATTAAATTGTATTATTGTCTTCCTGTTATATTGAATTATTTGGATAAAAATCTTCTCTACCATGTCAGTTCTTAAAGGGTAGAAACCTTGAACACTTTAGCTTTAGTACTATAGTGACAACACTATGGTACACACAGAAGAAACCCAGGGGGTTGTTGAATGAACACGTGATCAGTGTATTTTATTGGATGTACCATAGGAAGAGAAAATTGTAGGTTCTTTGAATAAGCTTGATGGCCATCAGCTGTGTTTTAACCAAAATTAGAAAACTTAAAATTGTAAGAATATACATGTTTCATATGATATGGTAAAGTGTGGCCATAAGAGGAAACAAGAATGAGGGTTGGAAGAAGTTTATCGTATTCAAGTAGGTCCCAGAGAGAGAGGATCAGATGCCACAAAGCCATAGGGGAGAACACTAGGGTAGTCAGGAAGCAGAAGACAAGAGCATAGGGACATCTTAGTTTGTGGCTTTTATTGGGGTTTTCTTGGGAAAGGCAAGACTGGGCAGAATAACAGTTTGGATTGGCTAGTTTGGTTAATTCCTCCAGGCTTTGGGCTAAAAGGGTTGGTTCTTAGTTTCCTCGTCCCTGGCCCTGGGGTGATTTAGGGTGAGGGAGGTACTGGCTTGGTGTGTGAGAGTTAGATAAGGAGATAGTTGGTAGTATAAACTCTGGACTGGTTGGTTTGCATATGAACAGTGTGCTGGTAGGCAAGTTGTTATCTTTAGGAATTAGTCCTGGGAATGGCCATCTCTTCTGGGGTCTGTAAGTCTCTTGCTCCCCAAATGTCAGTGTTAAGAATGCAGAAATCAAGAAAATATAGTTAATGTAATTGGCCCTGTGATGAATAGGTGCCATCTATACCAATGAAGACTCTAAGAAAACACAAAATAAAAACTCTGGTAATATATTGAGGGTTCATTCTTGCTTGTCTTAAAAAGAAAGTTAAAGCAACTGTTTGATATTTATGTTGGGGACTTTACATTTCAACTTCTTTTCTCTTCAAAGCAATTAATTGCAGTGGTTTCCAGACATCCAGAAAGGACTTTTCTAAAGAAAAATGTTGTAAAGCCATAAGTATTCACAAAATTTTAAGTAATTTTGAAAATAAATTATTAAAACATTAATACCTTGTTATTTAAATGTTAAAAGCACAATAGTTCAATAAATAGGGAAATGTTTATATTTAGTGCCTTTATCTGTGAAGTAGGGATGATGGTACACACCTGCCTCATGGTGTTATGAGGATTAAATGAGATTACATATTTAACATAGTGCCAGGCACATAAGCTCTTTATGTATGTTAACTGTACACCTGTAGGTAGTAGAATGCATGAAAGAGTTATGAACTTGTAAACATATCCATCATAAAGAATTTTGTAATCTAATTAGTTATAACTCTAATTTTATGATATTTTTTATTGTGGGCTGTCAACTGAGACATGTAAATTACTTTATGTTAACTTTAGATTTTATCTGGGAACTCATTAAAATGTTTTGGTGACTATA
This sequence comes from Panthera uncia, assembly GCF_023721935.1. Lineage (NCBI taxonomy): Eukaryota > Metazoa > Chordata > Mammalia > Carnivora > Felidae > Panthera > Panthera uncia. Next base: position 27,956,475 of record NC_064818.1, on the reverse strand, counting down.
GGTTGTATCATTCCAAATTCCTATTGGTAGTAATTTTAGAGAATAAACATTTTCATTTAACTTTCAGTTTCAGTTTTTATTTAGTTTAGACATTTAGTTTTATTTCTTTAATTCTTGATTTGTTTTATATTTTATTGTTATGTGCATTATATTGCAAATCCTTTACAAAGTGTCAATAAACAATAATTTCACTTTAAGAAGAGAGAAGTATATGCCTTGAGTGAAGTAGCCTTGTGGTTATTATTTCTGTAACAAAATTAGTAATATGATTATGTAAAAAGAAAAAAAAACACTATAAATTATTTATTGGTGCTGTGCACTAATCCCAAGTGATTAATGTCCTAATCTTTAAAAAGTCAAGATCATAGGGGCGCCTGGGTGGCTCAGTTGGTTAAGTGTCTGACTTTGGCCCAGGTCATCAGCTCACAGTTCGTGGATTCAAGCCCCACATCAGGCTCTCAATGCTGACAGCTCAGAGCCTAGAGCCTTCTTCGGATTCTGTGTCTCACTTTCTCTCTGCTCACCTGTGCTCTCTTAAAAATAAATAAACATTTAAAAAAATTAAAAATCAAAATCATGAAATGCATCAACTACATGTATAGTTATTTAAATAATAAGAGAAGTAAAAGCTACTTGTAGATAACTAGTATTGACAATTTAGTATTTATTTTTTCAGTATTTTCTCTGCATATACATTGGGGCTGTGTGTGATATATTTTTAAATAAGAATGAAATTATATAATACTTTTAAAATTTTGTGGTATCTTGCAAACTTAAAATTTTTAGAGTCAGTTTTTTAGTGTACTTTCTTTTGCTCTAGTTAGAGTTTTGAGTTATTTGGAGAGAAGGGAAAAGGAAACCTATATTTATAGCAACTAATGAGGCATGGTAGGACAGAGGATTTTGAAACTTAAGCTCTGATAGAATTAAACTTTTAGTAAGAAATTGAAATGGTACTTCTTGAAATTAGCTATTTAACAATGTATATTCCTTCGGACCTCAGTTTTAAATTGTTATCAAATTGCTATGCTTGTTGCTATTCATAACAATATTGTTTTTTAGACCCTGATAACTTGAACAATATCAGCAAAGATTTTTGTTCCCTGTATAAAACATTGATAGTTGTTCAGCCTTTGTTGGAATTCTTTTTTTCTTTCTTTCTTTCTTTCTTTCTTTCTTTCTTTCTTTCTTTCTTTTTCTTTCTTCCTTCCTTTTCCTTCCTCCCTTCCTTTTCCTTCCTTCCTTCCTTCCTTCCTTCCTTTAAATATATGTAGAACTTCATTAAACTTGACCACATTAAGAGTTAATAATTGTGGGAGTGCCTGGGTGGCTCAGTTGGTTAAGCAACTGACTTCCGTCTCAGGTCATGATCTCACGGTTTGTGGGTTTGAGCCCCGTGTCAGCCTCTGTATTGACAGCTCAGAGTCTGGAGCCTGCTTTGGATTCTGTGTCTCCCTCTTTCTCTGTCCCTACCTGCTTGTACTCTCTCTCTCTCTCTCAAAAATAAATAAACATTAAAAAAAAAAAAAAAAGGATAATTGTGGACTTGGATCAGTTGTAATTGTACTTTCATACCACATAGTCCCTGATTTATGAATGAATGGTGTTTTTAAAAACCAAGTTTTTCTTTGCTTATAGAAATATTGCTAGATCATAAGTAGATTTTCAAACTAATCTTTAAAATAATTCTAACTATAATAATCTATCAGTAATTATATTTAATTGACCTTTATAGTATTTTCTGTCGAAAAATTCATTTGAGTTTTAAATTTGGATGTCAAAAATTTATCTCTACCCTTCATGGCTTGTTTAGCTCTCTTACTTTATCTGTTCCAGAAAGCCTAAGAAAGATATATGTGGGCATTTAACTTAACTATAGATCATGGTTTAAAGGTAAACAGTACCTGACTATACCTTGTTTCTTCTGTTACTTCAGGTTAGTTATTTCCTTAGAGTTTTGAGGGTCATTTATAAGTTGAGGGTTAGCTATACTTGGAAAAAAGCCTTTTATTTTTTCTGATTACCAAAATGATACATGTAATCTTTTTTTTTTTATAGAAATATATGATTTAAAAAGTGGAAGCCACTTTACCCTGACATTCTAAAGCTGACTACTACTATTTGTTTATATTTTTGTATTTTTTATACCTATATAAAAGTACGCAATTCTCTGTATATACAAAAGTTTTGTGGTTTTGCTTTTTCATTTAGTATATTTCTGTTTTTTTCATGTTAGTATACATTCTTTTTAATAGAAGCATCAATTTTTTTCTTCCAAATTTTTGTTTAAATTCTAGCTAGTTAACATATGTAATATATTGGTTGCAGGAGTCAAATTTAGTGATTCGTCACTTAGATATAACTCCCAGTGTAGGAGCATCAATTTGTATTACATGAATGTTCCATAATTTATGTACCTACCTGTTATTGGAAATCAGGTTATTTCCTGTTGTTGTTTTTTCCCCAGGTACAAAATGTAATTCAGTAAACATTATTTTATAGTAAATCCCTAAAATGAAAGTTTCTGGGTCAGAGGCATGTATGTTAAAAATTAAAATACATATTGCCAACTTTTATTTGGCTTATATTTTGAAGATTGTTTAGAGAACTATCCTTCGCCAATTCTTTAAATACTTTTTTCCATTTATTTTAATCTTTTGACATGGAAATAATGTAATTGTAAACTAGAAACTTCCAAATTTTAAAATCAATTACCTGTGATTGAATTATTCAAAATAAATTATTTCTTTCTTTGGTTTGCCTAGAAAATAGAGATGGTAATACTTGGCCAAGTTGACAGGAATGTTTTGAACCTAAAAATATTTACCCAGGTGTATTCATTTGCTAGGGCTGCCATACAAAGTATGACAAACTAGGTGGCTTAAGTAACAGAAATGTATTATCTTACAGGTCTAGAGGCTAGAAATCCAAGATCAAGGTGTCAGCAAGGTTGGTTCCTTCTATAAGGCCTCTCTCCTAGTTTCTGGTGGTTTGCTATCAGTCTTAGGCATTCCTTCATATGGTATTTTCCCTGTGTAATTGTGACCACATTTTCCCTTTTGAAGATTTAGGGACCTACCCTCCTCCCCCGTATGACCTCATCTTAACTAATTATATCTTCAATGACCCTGTTTCTAAGTAAAGTCACGTTCTGAGATACTGGGGATTAGGACTTAAACATATGCATTTAGGGGAGAACACAAATTATCCTGTAACAACAAGATTTTGATATTTGTAGGTGAAAGAGGATACAGAGTAACATAATGTTTATATTTTCCTTCAAATTAGATGTTTTAGAATTTTGAATAAGAAGTAGTTTTTAAGAGATGCTAGTTGTGAATATGTTACTATAATGGTGTTTCTGTAGTATTTATTGCCTTTAAATCCAAAAAGCAATACATTTTTTTTTTTGAGAAGACCGTATATTCTTTACTGTTTATTTTTGTTTACAAGATTCTCAGAACATATTATTGATGATTATATCTTAGTATCAGGTTTAAACCCTGGTTAGCAAAGACTCCTAATAGACCATCTTGTGTATTCTGTGATTGGTTGCTAAGAAGTGTGTATGTGTACTGTTATTAAATCAACCTAGGTTGTAGTCAGTTAATACCCATGAGGCCTTTTTATGGTCATTCCTGGACATGCACATATGCATTGCTGCAAAATAGTTGGGTCTCCTGACGTGTGCATTCCCAGCTGACATTCAGCAAAGCAGTGCTCTGCCTTCTTGTTTCAGCTCTCATACTGTAAACAAGTATCCTTTTGTACCACATTTTTTATGTTTTTGTACTTTTCTTGGTCATTTCACTGTTTAAAATGACCTCTGAGCATAATACTGAAGTGCTGTCTAGTGTTCCTAAGCACAAGAAGGCTGTGATAATACATTGGGGCATGAGTTAGGGTGCTGTTGGCTGTGAATTCAGTGTTAGTGAATCAACAGTATATAAGATGTCTTTAAGCAGAAACACATATAAAACAAGGTTATGTGTTGATCAGTTTATGAAAATGTGATCAGTTTTCTGGGAGCCTAATCCTGTATTATCCCTAGGGGCAGTGTTTCGTATTTGCTGAGCAAGTATTTGTGGTAACTTTATAGAACATAACTATTGTCAATAATGAGAATTGATTATATTCTCAAGTAGACTAAATAAGCAGACAAAGATGGTAAGTGGAACAATTATGGAGTTTCCTAGAAGGATGGTGCAGTGAAATCCTCAATATTTAACATACGTTTTCTTCATACATTGTGCAGAATTTTGCACCAGCCTTTAAAGAAGATACAAAAGAAGTCTGGAGTCCCATCTTTGTAGCTTTTATTTTTCTTTTTGTAGCTTTCATTGACTACAAATATAAAATTGAGAATGCAGAATTTTTCATTTTCTATCCATAGTGACAAAAGAAAATTGACAGAGAAAGATGTTTCACAATTATTAGACAAATCAGAAGGTGAATGTAGGTATCATCACTGTATGATGATAATGAAATTGTACAAGTGAACTCTTAAACAGTGAGTCTGGAGATGATATTCTACATGAATTTTCACAAACTCAAGAATTGGCGAGTATATTTTTTAGGTCCCAAAGGAAATAGGTTAGTTTTTCAAGAGGAAGGATTTTATCATATAACATTTTGCATCAAGAACCTGGACCTATCCTACATTGCTAAAAGGCTGTGCAGCATTATTCTTTCTTCTTTTATAATATTTGCAAACTGAGAACAAACTGAGGGTTGATGGGGTGGGAGGGAGGGGAGGGTGGGTGATGGGTATTGAGGAGGGCACCTTTTGGGATGAGCACTGGGTGTTGTATGGAAACCAGTTTGACAATAAACTTCATATATTGAAAAAAAAATATTTGCAACAAAATTCATTTGATGCAGTTTGTTTATGAATAAATGCTGAAATCAGATCTACATCCAGAGGTAATTGGGAGGAAATAGGTGATGTAGAAATTAAAATTGTCATTAGGTTGAATATTTTAATTGGTTTTCATAAGTCTAAAAATGACTATATTTGTATGTATGGAGCAAAGATAATGGCCTTTTCTTCCTTACTAAAATGCACCATTAGTTTTCAAAAATACTGCATTTTAACAATGTAAAGTATAAGAAGAACCAGAAGTAATAACGACCTGGCACCTATTAGGGATGTATTTAGAATATATCTGCTGTTAATATTTACAAGATAGATATGTTACGTGCCTCTAGTTCTTTATCTTTTCTGTTTTTGCTCCTGTCTCTGAGAAGTGTATTTTTTCTTTCCCAAGGCAATCTCCACCACTTATGTTTTTTTTTTTTTGCCCTTTGATGCCTCCCAAAACTAAATGTTCTCGTGAGCCATCAATGCTGATATGAACAGTGTTACTTTTCTCAAACATTTTATGTGAACATTTTGAAGCATAAAAAGGGTGGAAAGAATAACATAATGACCAACAACACTTACCACATGTTTTATCTGTTTTACATATTTTTAAAGAGATAACATTTTCTGGGCTATAATTGACTATAATGGTCATGTGGTGTTATTAAAACTCTTCCATCAAGTTTAGCATCATATGTTCATAATTCCAACATCTTGTAGTCCTTCTTTGTCAAAGGAATCAACTGTTTAATGGGCTTGCTTGGCAAATTTTTTTTTTTTTGTTTTTTTGTTGTTGTTGTTGTTGTTTTTGCATCTGTCCTCTTTCTTATATATTCATACTTAACTCTAGTTGAAGTGAATTTAATCCCCACTTACTCCTCCCTTTTCTGTGTTAATTTGGCCTTGAAAGCCAAATGTAACTTGGTGATTAAAAGTAGCACAGTACCTGGTACATAGTAAACAATAAATGTTACCTGTTGGGTTTGATATGACTTCTTTTTTTCTTCCCCCTCACACAGGGCATCGAGTTAGGCTTCTAGTGAATTTTTTGTTGTTGTTTTGCTAGGTTCATTTATTTTTCCTTCAGTCTTGCTTATTGACTCTCGTTTTGAGCATTCAGCCATCTAATTTCATTAGATGTAAAATGTCTCAGTATGCTATTGATCTGACTTTCTAGCAGACTAGGGGTTGGGGGTATGGTTGAGGCTATTCATTTTGATGAGCCATTGAGAAAAACTAAGTAATTAAAAAAATTCATACAGAGAAGCTATAGTTTTGTGTATTTGTTGTCTGAGAAGCCTGTATTTAATGCTATTCCCAGGACGTATAACTGTGTTATTATGCTTCTTTAATAATGTATTTCTGAAGCAGTTATCCATTCTCAGAATAGTATCTCAGTAATTTGATGGCACTAAACTTCTGAAAGAACCAAGATTATTTGTCTTGAGTTGTTAGTATGTAGAAAAAAATTAAAGTAGGTCAGTTTTAAAATGAAAACATTGGTTTCAATACATGGCTTTAACTATTTTCTTTAATGTTCTATTTAATTTTTAAAGTTAAATTTTATTTTTTGTTTGGAATAGACAATATATTTACGTGGTTCAAAGATCAAGGTAATACAAATGCACATTGTGAAGTTTTGCTCTTACATCTGACTGCTGTATTTCCCCTCTACCTGCATCACCTACATGTGTTTATTAGTTTCTTTAATCTTTTCAGATTTTCTTTATGTAGATATAAGCAAGTACGAATATATGTTCTTATTCTTACTTCTTACACAAAAAGTAGCAAATCATATAGTATTCCATACTTGATATTTTTTACTCTTTGCTCATATATCCTTGAGATCTTTCTATATCAGTATGTAGTTTCCTTATTATTACTTTTTTTTTTTTTGTAGAGCATAGTATTCCAGTGTGTAGATGGAATCCTTTGTTGATGGATACTTGGAATACTTCCAGTCTTATTATATACAGTGCTGCAAATACATATAAATATACATGTTCACACACGTGCACACATATACACACGTATTTGTATTTGTATTCTGTCATCCTGGGTTCTCCAGCTGGGGCCTAGACAAAAGGCAGATTGACAAGAGAAAAACAAAACAAGTTTATTAACACATGTATTACTCTTAGATATGGGAGCACTCAGTGATGAGTAACTTAGGGTTGATAGAACATGGGCTTACATAGTATCTTAAAAGAACAGTAAAGTTTTAGATAAGTAACAACAAAAATGACTGAGTTTCTGGGGTGGCAAATTGTGGGAAGATAAATAGATGGGTGCACTAATGGAAGTTAAGGGTTAGTTAGTAGTTATGTAGGTTTTCCTGGTGCCATCTCTGAGCTGATAGGGGTTTAGAGTTGTATCTGGTGATTAACTTCTGTCCTTCCTGGTACAGAGGGAAGAGGTGGGTACCTTTACAAATTTATGTCCTACTTTTAGGCATATGGGGAGAGGGCAGAGAGCTTTTCTTGTATGTATTTCTTCTTCATGTCCTTGAGCTCAAAAGAATCATGTGTCAAAGCAGCATATTCTGTTACCCTTCAGTACTTAGGTGTAATTTCCTGGAAATGGAATTTCTAGGTCCAGAAGGTAAATGCATAGGTTTTGTTAGGTATTGCCTCATTTCATCTCCATAAAGGTTGTTCTTTTTGTACTTCTATTATCAATATATGAGAATGCTTTTTTTCCCCAGCAGACTGTTAATCAAACTTTAGAATTTTTATGAAACATTTTGAGTTTTATTATAAACATTTTTTAAATTAATAAACTATCTTTTAGAGTGGTTTTAGGTTCATAGCAAAATTGAGCAGAAAGTACAGAGAGTTCCCATATACACCATCTCCACACAGCCAGTCTCCTCCACTATCCACAATGGTACCACAGTGGTACATTTATCACCATTAATAAACCTACGTTGACATCATCTGAAGTCTATGGTTTAATTAGAGTTTACTTTTTGTGTTGTATGACAATCTATGGGTTTTGACAAATGCATAATGACACATAGTATTGTATAGAATAGTAATGGTCATCATACACACTACCTTTATTTACTGCCCTAAAAATACTCTATGCTCTCCTTATTTATCTCTCCCTGCCCCCTAATCTGCAGCAACCACTAAACTTTTTACTGTCTCCAAAGTTTTGCCTTTTCCAGAAGGTTATGTATTTGGGATCATACATGTATTTGGAATCGGTATGTAGCCTTTTCAGATAGGTTTCTTAGTAATATGTGTTTAAGTTTCCTCCATGTCTGTATATGACTTGATAGCTTATTCCTTTGTATTGCTGAATAATATTCTATTATCTGGATGTACCACAGTTTATTTACCTATTAAAGGACATTTTTGGTTGCTTCCAAGTTTTAGCAATTATAAATAAAGATGCTGTAAACATCTATGTATGGATTTTTTTGTTAACCTAAGTTTTTAAATCCTTAGGGTGACTATCAAGGAGTGTGATTGCTGGATCATGTAAGAGTATGCTTTGTAAGAAATTGCCAACCTGTCTTCCAAAGTTGCTGTATCATTTTGCATGCCCACCAGCAGTTAATGAGAAGTTGTGTTGCTCTCTATCCTCTCCAGCATTTGATATTGTTAGTGTTTTGGATTTGGGCCATTTTACTATATGTATAGTAGTATCTCATTTTAATTTGTAATTCCCTGATGTCATAAAATGTAGGAATATCCTTTCATAGGCTTACTTGCTATCTGTATATCTTCCTTGGTGAGGTATCTGTTTAGTTCTTTTGCCTATTTTTTAATTGGGTTGTTTTTCTTATTGTTGAGTTTTAAGAGTCTTCTATATATTTTGGATAATAGTCCTTTATTAGATGTATTCTTTGCAATTATTTTCTCCCATTCTGTGGGAGAATGTAAACATTTATGCTTGAAGGTTAACCCATGTGGAAGAATACAAAATTAGAAGTGTATGGTTTTATAAATTTTCTAAGTGAAGATATTACTGGCTTCTCAATGTAGTTTTGAGAAATTTGCATTTCTCTTACCAATGTGAGCATCTTTTCATATGATTAAGGGCCATTTCTGTTTCTTTTTTTGTGAACTATCAGTTGACATCTTTTGTCCATTTTTCACTGAATTACTGGTCTTCCCCCCCACCCCCAACTAAGTCTTTAAAAATTGGGGAGATTATTTCTTTGAAGTGTGAATAAGGTGTTTCCCTGTTTTCCTTACTAGTCTTTTCACTTTGCTTTTAGTTAGTTTGTCTTGCTGTAAGAATTTTCTCAAATGGCTACATGGAATCTCTTCCTTTTTCTCAGCTCAGGATTTAGTGTTAAGTGTTACTGTCTTCTAGAATTCTTCCTGGTATCTTTTAAGGCTTTAATAAATATCTCATGTTCCCATGGTGCCTTTTGTGTATCTTTATCTTAGCATTTAATCACAATCCTTATCTCACCTGTTTTTCTATAGACTGTAAATTCTTTGAGGGCTAGGAATCTGTTTTAATCTCCTTGTGTCTCCAGTGTTTGGAGCATAAGAAGTATACAGTAAATACTAGTGTTTCGTATGAATGATTGTTTCTTCTTTGTTTCTTGAGTTTTTATGCCTTTGATTTTACGGCCATTGCTGTCTATTTAGTACTCTTCATTTGCTATTGAACCAACCGGTCTTATTCATTTGTCTTGTCATCTTGTCATTTTCTACTCTTTATTGTACTTCCTTTGAGGATTGTCTTGGAGAGACATTGACTTATTTCTGGGGCCTCTGAAAGAGAACAGATCTTTTGAGTATTTTACTTCTTTCTTCATAATTAAGATTTGTGATAATGTTTTGATGTAAACAAATGATGTCATACCTATAAGCCCTTTTCTTGATTTTTTTTTTTTTTTTTTGTGGGAGGTAGGAGACAGTGTGTTATATCTTGTTCTTTCTGTTTCTTGTTTTGTATGTTCCTACAATATAATTTCATAAAAACGTATACACAAAAATATATACAAAAAGCAAAAGGTTAGTATAACAAACTTCTACATACACCAGCTTCACGAGTTATTAACTCAGTACTTTAAGGTAAGTACTTTAACATATCATTAGAGTTGTAAAGATTCTAGAGGCTATATAATCTCCCACTCCAAAATGGCAGGGTAGTAATCCTAAACATTTGAATTTCTCTAAAGATAGGAATTTAAATGTTCTTGATGCAGTTAGTTTCTTTATTGAACAGTTGCTTTGGACACTGAGCTAAAGTGTGCTTCAGAAGAAACCCTGATTGGTTCAGTTAACGACTCTTCAACATGAAGCTTAGGTTTATTGAAGACAAAAATTATATCTTTCTTATTACTAAGCTAAAAAAAAAAAGGTTCATCCTGAAAACATATGTAATAGTACTAGTAAAAAACTGGTAGACATTATGCATCCTAAGGAGACTAAGGAAACAATTTCACTTTCTTTACTGGTTTGTCAGTGGCTACTGACAGTCTTATGAAGGACCAATGCTTAAATTAATTTTTAGTTTAAAACTTGAACACATTTTAACCACATATGGATTTTTATATATTTGATGTTAAATGGCAGTCAATAACTGAAACCTATTTGTTATGGTTACATTGCCTTTCAAGTCCCTCCTCAGAATATCTAGTAGATGCATCATTTATGAGATCTGTAAAGAGGGTCCTTTTCTATCAGAAATTCCCAATTCAGATTATTTTATTAATTTCAGAATCACTCCATAGTAGTGTATGTCAATTATGATTTTATTATTAAGTAGTCCAGGATATTTAAATGATTCCCTTTTCAGCTGTTACTGGCAATGGCTTTGAATGAAGAGTAACTTTCTCAGTAGTTTTATAAACCTTAAACTTCTTCCCCAAAATGTTCAAGTCACTTAATATTTTGAATTGCTTATACCCTAGGATGTATATCTGTACTTACCACAATGAGAATTTTATGTGGCACATACTTGGTAAATTTTTCAGAATAACTAGTGTTACACTTAGTCTGTATTTTATCATTTTCTTAAGCTTTTTTGTACAAGATGAAGACTGTTTTATTCTCATTGGTAGTTCAAAACTAGAATGTAATATTTCTCTTCTTGATTTCTGTAGAGCAGGTTGTTGCCCTGGATGCCCAAAATATCGTAGCTGTTTCATGTGGAGAAGCTCATACATTAGCACTAAATGACAAAGGCCAGGTGTATGCTTGGGGTCTCGATTCTGATGGACAGCTTGGCCTGCTAGGATCAGAGGAATGTATCAGAGTACCCAGGTAACAAAGGTGACCAAAAAGAGGTCTTTAACAATCTTTTATAATAAATTTGTTATCTAAATTATTCTGTTTACTGAGGGCCTGTAAGAGTTGACATCTAATTATTTCTCCCTTTTGAGTTCTTACGGAGTTTACTAGGTAGGTTCTTGCCTAAAATTTGGGCTAAGTGCTATTTTTTTTACATCATTTTCCCCTAAGTTATTTATGTTTGTAAAGAAAAGAGATGGGGAATATGTACTTTATTATAAATACTTTCTAAAATTTTTAAGTGGTTTAGGCTAATTTAAACTGCTGATTGTACCATCTTGAGTACCTCAGCTATTGAAATATTTATTAAATATTGGTTGGTTGCATGTTTCTTTGTCCTGTTTTTTTAGTCTTTATTGTTTTTATTGAATATAGAAGTCCCACATGCTTAGTATAAAGAATTCAGTCACTTTCCACTTTTTTACAAAGCAGTGGCTACAACTTATGTTAACCACTAATTCATCATAGGATTATTTCAAAATTAAAAAATAAATGCCTCAATAATGTTGTATTCTTAGAGATTTACATAGGGCATAGCCATTGTTTTAATATTAAACATTGTAAGAGCATGAACATGTTTAGGTAAAAATACAGAGATTTAAAGAAAGTATCCAATTTGTTTTCAATACATAAATAATACATTAACTCACGCTTTGTTTTTAAATTATACAAATTCTTGCTTCCTTAAACTCTTGTTCTTTCTTCCTAGTAATAGTTATAGGGACAAAAGAGAACTCTCCAGTGAAACAAGGTATTAAACTAATTTTAGATTTATTCTAGGTAGCATTATTTTACACACATTTAGATATTTTGTTTATGAATTTAACATTGATAATGTTTGTTTTGGTTTAAGAAGTAAGAAATAACTTACTAGGATAAGAAAATGGAACATGGGAACTAATATATTTCAGAACAGAAACTTATTGTTAGAAATGAGTTTTTTTTTTTTTAAGTAGGAAAGGTAGCGAGTTCCTTCAGTAAGCCTATAATCCCTTATGTGTATATGTTTATTGAAAAACCTAAAAGTATTGAAAATATTTGGTTTCTTCTACTTTATTAAAAGTGGGTTTTTAATTTTTTTATTTTTTGGTCTTTAACATTTTATAATTGTTCTAGTAGTGAACTGTCCTTTGAGACTTTTGGATACATCATATTCACATATTTTCTTGATTTACCTTGTAACTAAATTCCATAAAACTCCCCCAATTTCTTCCCTATTATTATTATTATTATTATTATTTTCATTCTTCTTCTTTGTCTTCTTCTCCTTCTTCTTTTAGTATTTGTTTATTTTTGAGAGAGAGATGGGGGGAGGGTCAGAGAGAGAGGGAGACACAGAATCTGAAGCAGTCCCCAGGCTCTGAGCTGTCAGCACAGAGCCAACACAAGGCCCGAACTCACAAACCACAAATTGGGAGATCATGACCTGAGCTGAAATCTCATGCTTGACCAACTGAGCTACCCAGGTGCTCCTCCCTTTATTTCTTCTGTTTTAACAATTAAATAACAAACACAACTTTCATTATGCTTTTAAACTCTTTTTTTTTTTTAATTTTTTTTTTTTTTTAACGTTTTATTTATTTTTGAGACAGAGAGAGACACAGCATGAACGAGGGAGGGGCAGAGAGAGAGGGAGACACAGAATCGGAAGCAGGCTCCAGGCTCTGGGCCATCAGCCCAGAGCCTGACGCGGGGCTCGAACTCACGGACTGCGAGATCGCGACCTGAGCTGAAGTCGGACGCTTAACCGGCTGAGCCACCCAGGCGCCCCTCATTATGCTTTTAATATCTCTTAATGATAGTGCTCTTTGGAGAAGCTTTTTTTTTTTCTTAAGCTAAATAAATTGAATTCTTTTAGTCATTTCAATTTAGATTTATTTCAGAAAATGGTAATTTGCAACCAAATGGCTATTGGCTAGGTAATAATACAAAGCATTCATAGAAACATAGTGACCTCACGTTTGTCATATCCTCTACTGCTTTTATTCCCTCCATAAATAATTGTTGTAGAATGGGATTTTTAACTTAAGATTTTAAGTTGTGTGTATTTAGGATTGAAAAGGGACTTACATGTTTGATTGTCTAAGTCAGTATTCTCAAAACCAAGATTTAGGTCCAAACTTTCTAATCTCTTTTATGTTTACTGGTTTCTTAAAATCATACTTGTATTTTTGTTGCTGTTCACTTCTCGTATAGGGGATTTCAGTCAGTAATCCGTAGATTCTTATTAAATGGAAAGAAAGGTAATTAAATATAGAATAGTTTATTATATGAGTTTATTTGAACAATGCCCTATAATAAATTATGTATTTGTGACTTTATTATTTTATGAACCTGGATAGGGACCTGAAAGAGATCTTTTGTGAGTCGTTTTGGTTTAAACTTTTATGTTTTTGTATTTGCTAAATATGTGTATTAATTTTAAGCTCTGTGTTAAGGCATTTTTCCTGTTCAACCTACTCAGTTTTCAACGGACTGATCTGATTTGTTATGATATATACATATTTTTACTGATATTTTCATGTGTGAAAGGGCAGTATTTTGTTTTGAGGCAATTCATGCTCAGAAGCTGAGTTTGTCTTTGCCAGCAATCTGTTTATCACAGGTTTACTGCAGGAATTTCACAAGCCAGTAGCATATGGGATAATGTCTGTTATTAAGCCAGTAAATAAATAACATACTCCAAACCAGTGATAGGTAAATCACACTATTGTTTCAAGCAAGAGGAGATGATAGTAATAAAGATCAAATTTAGCTGAGATATACATTCGTATGACTTGGTACTAGGGAGAGATGGCTTAGCCAACTGAGAGCTGATGTCCTCCTGCCAGCACAAATATAAAAGTCCTGTTTTAGAGCACCTTGCTAGGGAAGGATGCACCTAGCATGTGTTGACGGGTGAGGGGATCTTTTTCCCAGGGATGCTGCTTGGTTTTTTTTTTTTACCACTGAGGTTTAAAAAGTCTCCTTTACTATGGGGGCGCCTGGGTGGCTCAGTCAGTTAAGCATCTGGCTCTTGGTTTCAACTCAGGTCATGATCTCCCAGTTCATGGGTTCAAGGCCTGCATTGGGCTCTGCACTGACAGTGTGGATGGAGCCTGCTTGGGATTCTCTCTCTCCCTCTCTTTCCCTCCCTCTCTCAGTGCCCCTCCCTGCTCATGTTCGGTCTCTCTCTCTCAAAATAAATAAACTAAAAAGAAAGTCTCCTTTACTATGGCTGGAGCTAATTGCTCTAAGGTCCTTGGAGAACTGCTTAGATCAGCAAAGAGTAGCCTTGCCAAGACCTAAGACTCTGCAATAATCCTCACAAACTCTCAGTATTTATAGTCTAAATGTTCTCTTGCTATAGTTTTTCTTGATAAGCCCCCAGTGGGGCTGGCCTCTCAGCAGCTAAGCCACTGAGTTCATCCAGAGCAGATGAGATGATGACATCCTGACACAACTTACTTCATCTTTATATCACAACAACTTTACTCTTAAGAACAGTTTCATTTTTGTCATAAATAGGTTTGAAATCAAAGCAATATACGACATAGTAGAAATACATTTTTGTGAAAGACTGCCAGTGATTTTTTTTCTTTTTAAATTTTGATACCAAATCATTTTTATTTTATTTTATTTATTTTATTTTTTCTGGGAGCCAAATCATTTTTAGCTGCAAGGCCTTTTCTGTATGCTTAGAGGTATCAGCCAGCTTCATAAATTTCTCATTCATCTTGAATAAAACGTATAGAAGATCGGTGAAAACTGTATGTAAATAGATTTTTAAAAATTAGTGTTTATAATTAAAAAAAATTTTGTTTAATGTTTATTTATTTTTGAGACAGAGAGAGCATGAATGGGGGAGGGTCAGAGAGAGAGGGAGACACAGAATTGGAAGCAGGCTCCAGGCCCTGAGCTGTCAGCACAGTGCCTGATGCGGGGCTCGAACTCACGGACCGTTAGATCATGACCTGAGCCGAAGTCGGACGCTTAACCGACTGAAGCCACCCAGGCACCCCCAAAATTAGTGTTTGTAATTTTTATAAGAATGATCAGAAAAATGATGATTCACATTAGGCTGTACTTCCTTGAGAACAAAATCCACTTTTATGCTAGTAGATAAGAATATTTAAATAAAGCAACACTTTAAGATGAAAGAATGTAAAATTAATAATAGATTACATTTGGAATTTATACGACTTCAATGATCTTTTCCTACTTCTAATTTTATTTTGTTTTGAAATCACTACTTCTTGGGGAAAGACTAAAATTCTTCAATACCAATGCTGGTCTCTGATTTCTGCCTAGTTATTTTTTTTTATGTAGGACATATGTTATTGCCTTTATAAAAACGTTTTAAGCCTGATTTTACTATCTGTTAGTTTGGTATGAGTGGAAATACATATTTTTCCACACAACCTTTAGAAACATAATTGTAGGCCATAAAGTTGTAGTGTATTTTTAAAAGTTCTGTTTCTTGGACATACGCAATAAAAAGTATGACAGGGTGGTATAATATGATCCTTGTGAAAACAGCGGTTTCTGGATTATAGAAACTAATTAAAGATGTTTGACTTATCAGCTTGGTCAAAAGTAAAATTTATTTTCTTTATTTCACTCAATTTTAAACATATTTAAATTTTAGATTAAAAAGAATTTTTTTTAATGTTTATTTATTTTTGAGACAGAGAGAGACAGAGCATGAATGGGGGAGGGTCAGAGAGAGGGAGACACAGAATCTGAAACAGGCTCTAGGCTCTGAGCTGTCAGCACAGAGCCCAACACGGGGCTCTAACTCAGAGACTGCGAGATCATGACCTGAGCCGAAGTCGGCCGCTTAACCGACTGAGCCACCCAGGCGCCCCAGAAAAAGTATTTTTTAATGGTAGAGCTATGTTGATTGTTAGCGTAAATTTTTTTTTAATGTTTCTTTTCTTTTTAAAAAAAAAATTTTTTTTACATTTATTTATTTTTGAGAAACAGAGTGAGACAAAGTGTGAGTGGGGCAGGGGCAGAGAGAGAAGGAGACACAGAATCTGCAGCAGGCTCCAGGCTCTGAACAAGAGGTCAGCACAGAGCCTGATGTGGGGCTCAAACCCACAAACTGTGAAATCATGACCTGAGCTGAAGTCGGGCGCTCAGCCGACTGAGCCACTCAGGCGCCCCTTTAATGTTTATTTTTGAGAGAGTGAGTACATGAGAGCAGGAGAGGAGGAGAGAGAGAGGGAGACAGAGGATCCAAAGTGGGCTCCTGCACTGACAGCAGAGAGCCCCATGTGGGACTCGAACTCACGAATCTTGAGATCATGACCTGAGCTGAAATTGCATGCTTAACTGAGTCATCCAGGCACCCCATAAACAATAATGCCGCAGTACAGTGCAGTACAGTATCTTTCCTTGTCACTGTTGCAGACATGGCCAAAGAAATTAACATTTATGTTGTATACCAAACCTTATAATAATTTTGGAAATGCGGAAGTCACCAAGTATAAATTGCTATGCAAATTTAGAAGTTTGGGGGCAGACTTTATGAATGGTTTACTACTACAGCCTCAAAGACTTTGCAAACTCATTTATCCTTTATCAGTGTATTCATTACACACTTTTTGCCAGGCACTGTGGTAAGCGCTGGGAATTCTATGGATATAAGACACATAATTTGCCTTTACAGAGCTTATTGTTTAGCAGAGTACACTAGTAATAATTAAATGAATAAGTACACTAGTATTTAACAGTGATAAATGCTGTGAAGGAAGAAAACATAAGGTGCTATGAGAGTGTAATATTTGAAATATTTTATTTGGACTCGGTACCTGGAACAGGTTTTTAAAAACAGTTAATACATTTTAAAAAATACTTCATATAGTTCACTGGTCAGTGTATCATGTGCCTGATATTCAAAAACAGTAAAAGTGAATGTTCAATAACTTCAGCACAGTTGCACAAATCCATTTATTTTTTATTTCTGTTTTTGCATTGCTAGTGTTTGATTTTGCTAATTGCAGAAAAATGGCATTTTGCTACATTTGAAAATCTGAAGGTGCATTGGATCCTGCTAACCTACTGGATTTTGCTAATTTAGAGCAGTGCAGCCCTCAGGTTTTGTAGTTAAGAACATATATCCACTAAATAAAAATATTTTTTGTACAACAATATGGAATTAGAGTAACTCTCCTTTCTCCTGCTCAAAATTTGATTTGCTGAAGCTGCCTCCCGAAAATCATGGGTATCGACACTCTGGTCAGAACTTGCTCCGGACTCTCATATGGCAGAATCAGGTCAGGTGGCAGTATCAGGTAAAGGGAAATAAGAAACATATTATGTTTCCTTCCCCCTTTCTATCTTGAAAACATTCATTCAGGAAAAACAGAATGACTAGGAGGAGGGGAAATGCATAAAAAACACCTGGGATGATTGATGCAAAAAGTTGCTTGATTTTTGTAATGTTTTAAAAATTAGCCTTTAGGATTATGTTACATTTAAGGAAAAATCAAAAATTGGGCTCAGGGGGAAGAAACTATAAAAATATAAGGAAAAAATGCAAGATGGTAGAAATATGACTGAACGTATCAGTGATCATAATAAATGTGATGAGTAAATTTCTCTACTAAAAAATTGTTTAGTATCACTGATTTAGATGCAGAGGTAAAGGATAGCTCAAAAGGAATAGGTTTCATAATCTGTGAATTGGTAGCACCACATGATAGGAATCTCTGTTGATTCTTAAGGAGCCTTATAGACAACATGTATTAAATGAAGCCAAACACCAATTTTAGACAAATTAGTTCACGTACATTTGTTTCACAAATGTATTGCCAGGTTTCACACTTTAAGCTAAAGATTTTTTTTTAATTTTGATAAAACATCTGAATTATAAAAACACTGAGGAATACTCGAGGCATGAGCTTAGTTTACTTTGCTTAAATACTTTTTTCAAAGTGTTTTCTTATTACACCTCTTAATTTTTTCACACTAGATTTTGTTTACTGTTGTTCGCATAAATAGTTGGGTAAATTGACTTGTATAAAAATACCATGAAATAACTAGGTCAGTAGGAAACTGCTTGCACTTAGTAGGTTGTCAGTAAATGGCATTAATAAATAGTATTCAGGATCCATTTATTAAATGGAATTAACTGATTTTGATCTCTTTTTTTATTTTCTAGAAATATTAAAAGTTTGTCAGATATCCAGATAGTACAGGTTGCTTGTGGTTACTATCATTCACTTGCACTTTCTAAAGGTAAGTATTGTTTTCATTTTCTTGCCCTTTTACAGTCTTATTACATGGTACTTGAATTGAGCAGAAAGTCCTCCAACTTTGTTCTTATTCAGGATTGTCCTGGTTCTTTTTGATCTTTTTCATATCCATATACAATTTAGAATTAGCTTGCCAGTCTTCACAGGCACACATATTCTGGGATTTTGACTGGGATTAAATTGTTTCTGTAAATCAGTTTTAGGAAAATCCTTATAATATTGAATCTTTTAATTCTTGAACATGTTATGTCCCTCATTTCAATCTCCTTTTAATTTTTCTCAATAGTATTTTGTTGTTTTCTGTGGAGAGGTCTTACACATCTTCTATTAGATTTTTCCATAGATATTTGACATTTTTTTATTGTAAACAGTATCATTTCCAAATTGTTGTTGCTAGTATATAGACATGAAGTTGATTTTTGTGTCTAATTGTTCTATAGTGTGCTAAATAAATGCTAAGCCTTCATAGATGGGGAAGGTTATAACTTGCTCAGTCTCATTTAGGATCTTAGACTTTTTGTGAACAGTAACAAAGAAGGCTATAAGCATTCTCTTAGCTTTGTTTGCATTTGTTTCTTATTCATTTAACTTCTTCATATGCCAGCTAAGGATTGTGGCATGGGTTACTATGTTGGTCTTTACCATTTAAAGCATAAGTTCCAGTGGCTTCATTATTATTATTATTTAATTCATCAAATGTCTAGTGAGGCCTACTGTGAATGTAGCACTAGGCTAGAGCTGTGGGGAAATACAGGTAAGATAATACAGTTACAGACAGCATAGGGTGGCAGTGAGAGGAGCCAAAGTGACCAGAACAAATTATTTTAGGGATCATGACATGTAGTGGAGGGAGCAGATATACAAATAAATAACTAGTTTGAGGCAGAAAAAAACTGTACTATTTTGGTCAAGGTCGAAGTAAAATGCTATGTGAATGAAGAAAAAAGTGTAATTTGTTCAAATCAATAAGAGACTTGTTAACAATAAGAGACTGGGTATTTGATACAAGTCTTAAATGATGAACAAAATTTATTCAGAATTAGAGAAATGTTGAGAAGTAGCTAGAGGAAGTGTTGAGGATTGGTTAAAGAGGTAGTACCAGTAAATCAGGAAAAAAATCAGGCATAAAATCAGGAAAAGTATTTTGTGTATTTGAGTATCAGCATATAGTTTTATGTGGGTATTGTGAGAACATGAGAGACATACTGATACTTCAGTTGAGGTAATGTGTTACAAAGGCCTTAAATGCCAGTATTAAGGCATTTGCATTTCTATAGGCAGTGGGGAAGCTGGCATCTCTGTATTCTTTGTTGTTATTTTGTCAGCTCTTTTGATATTTTGGTAGGTAGATCCCAAATAAATTTAAACCCAAAGGTTTTACTGATGAGGAGGGCAGTTCTGCCTTGACTTACAGGGATTCTTTTGCCTTGTTCAGCTTCATGGCTTTAGCAGTATTTTACTCATTTAATGATTTTCTTTTTTTTTGATCACTCATTATGAACTAGGCACTTTAGAGTGTACAATGTGTAGGGGTAAGCAGTACACTACTAGCTGGTACCTAATGGTACGGTCATATTCACATAAATTACAATATAATTATGTACTGTGAAAAGGGACTGTAAAGAAAAAAGTTTAGGATTATTTAAAACATGTAGCAGGGGACTAAACTTAATATGGGCCACCAGGGAAACCTGCTTCCTTCTGGGAGAGAGTAGAAGTGAACTAGACAAAGATGAGGGGAAGGTCTACACAGAGAGAACTGTAAGCGTGTGAGAAGTGAGCATTGGAGAATGTAAAGGAAGACGAGTGTCACTAGAGTAGAGTGAGTGAGGGAAGAGACTGATATGAAAGGAGCTTGGAAACAGGTAGATTATGTAGAACATTACTTTTAACGTTGTTAAAAGTGCTTATCCCAGTACCAGTGGGAAGGCACTGCTCTATTTTTTTCAGGTGAGCAACATTATCAAATCTATATTTTAATAATACCTCTATGTATATATACACATGTCTGCTAGTATGTGCATAGTATATTTCTGGAAGTACATACCAGTAATTGGTAAGAGTGGTTGTCTCTTGGGAGAGGACCTGGGGGTCTAATTTTTAGAGGGAAACTTATTTTTAAGTGTATACTATTTTATCGTGTGAATTTTGAAAACAATTATTAGTGCCACTTAATAAGAATAAATAAAAAGATGTCTAAAGTTGCAAAACAGGGTGGCAATTGGGGGAGCAAAAGTGACAAGTAGAATCAGGTGAGATGGTGAGGAGTGGATCTATGTGCCATATTTTTCTTTAGTAGGAAAACTGTGGTGGTATGTGATAGATTGATAACAATCTGTGTATAAGGTAAGAGAAGAGTTAAGGATGACTCTCCATGTTTATGGGTTGTGTTACTGACTCAGTTATAATATCACATACTGAGATGGAGAACACTGGGAATAGGTCCACATATGGGAGGTGAAGGGGGGTCATAAATTGTTTGGAACACACTGAGCTGGGGGTGCCTTTGTAATATCCAAGTGTAGATACCACATAAGCATTGGATACATGGGTTTATTGCTTATAAGAGAGGTCTGGTCTAGTGATAAAATTTTGAATGTGATCAGCATATAATAACTGAAGAGTTGGTTGAGTGCCTCTTGGGATAAACCAAAGAATAAAAGTGAGACTTGAGGAATATTAAAAAGAGGTGGTTCTATCATAAGGAATGTAAGGAAATGAGACTAGACTACCCTCAGTTATGTGACTTACCCATTTATTAGTAAAGTTGGTCAAACTGTAAGTGTACCAATACAGAATGTTCTTACATGTTTCCATATAAAAGGGGAATATGTATTTCTATTTGATGAGAGGAAGAATGTCTCAAAATAACTGATGATGTTCAAATGAAATTTTGTATGTATGTGAAAAATAGTTAATTTTATAATTTCTGTTTTACAGCAAGTGAAGTCTTCTGTTGGGGACAAAATAAATATGGCCAATTGGGTTTAGGCATTGACTGTAAAAAGCAAGCCTCACCACAGCTGATCAAGTCTTTGCTTGGAATCCCTTTCATGCAAGTGGCAGCAGGAGGAGCCCATAGTTTTGTACTCACCCTTTCTGGAGCTATTTTTGGATGGGGACGCAACAAATTTGGTCAACTAGGTCTTAATGATGAAAATGGTAGGTTTTCATTATTTATAGATAAATGTACTTAAAAAGAGATGATCTTTTGAGATGGATCAGTGATTCTTAATATCAGGAAGAAATGTACCCATATCTTTCCTGATACGGAGAAGGGGATAAAAGATTTATTTAAAAATTCCATTTGGTAATATTTTTTAAGGGATTGTGGGAAGGCCAGAAAATACCATCTTATTGCAAAATAAACTCTAGAAAGTGTATCTGGATAAAAATCTTTGTTTTTAGATGTTCATTAAAAGAAAGTTGTGAAAAACATTACTGCAAATTGGAAATCACATTACTGGCCATCATTGGTGGAAAGAAGTTGTAAAATTATTCTGGAAAGTAACATGGAGTGTTAATCTATTTGAGTTTTTCAAGGAAGTATTTAAATAATCTGAGTCATTAAATCTTTATCTTGGGCTTCACTTTTAACATGGATTCTGGAGTCTTGAAAATAAACAATTTGAATTTTAAAAAATTATAATTACTTGAAACAAGTTAGGATCTTGGAACTGATTTTTCATAACTGCATAAGTTCAATGCCAATATTTGAAATACAAAAACTAATTTCATCAAGCTCAACATAATTGTCATGATTTAAGTGGACAAAAGTGAGTCGTTGGTCTAGTAACTAGCAACTGGTAATGATAAGCAAATAACACTCAGAATTTTAAAATATTTTATTGTGCATAAGAAAAATATGTCAGATTAGGACATTTTTTTTTCTGCTACAAAGTAGCAGGAAGTATAATTTTCATGCGTTTAAATAGAATCCTGTGAGCTTAATTATCATGAGGTAAATATAAAGAATGATGTGTGTGTATTGGAAACAGATAGTTTTGAAATTCCTTGATTTCTAGTTCTGTGTAGATTGGTGTTAGGGCACTTTAACACTTAAATTACTCTTTAAAACCCTCCTTTAAAAAGATCTGGGAACCCAGTTAATTTGGCTTGTACTACAAAATCATTGACTTACAGTTAAAAATTATTTGCCATTGTCTACTGAGCTTGGGAAGCTGTAAAGGAAACACATTTTAGAAGAGTTTTAATTTAAGAATACCATTAACATTTCTTGTTGGAATTTTCAGATAGGTATGTTCCTAATTTACTAAAGTCACTAAGAACTCAGAAAATAGTTTATATTTGTTGTGGAGAAGATCATACTGCTGCACTAACCAAGGTATTGTATTCCCATAAAACTTCTTTATTATTATTCATGGTAGTTATTTTATAATTAGTGAATGTTTTCATGATATTTACTTTAGAACTTGAGTATTAATTAATGTCTAAAAAATAATCTTGAAAAAAGCACTAAATTATTGTCAAAAACAATTTACCTTAATTTTCAACTTTGTTTCAGGTTATGTAATGTGAATTATGATCTGTTAAATGTGATAATACATTTTGTTGAATTTCTCAAGTTCATGTGTAATACTGCTTTAGGAATATTTTGAATGAAAAAGTTCCCTTTTAGTTTGTCATACTTGTCATGCTATGTGTATCAATCCCGTTTATATTGTGTAACTGTCTCATTTTAATTTAACTCTCATTGGGCTTATAAATTCCATATAACAAGTAATAGAGGAGAATGAATCTATTATCCATAGGCCAGGAATTATGCAGTTATAATGAGCTTTCATCACAGTCTCATTAATGGTTTTAACTCTTTCTTTTCTTGGGTATGTGCCATTACATTATCATTACTATGTAGTTCTCTAGTGATTGGAAGGAAAATGAAAATAAAAACCTTAGATTAACCTTTACCAGGAATATTATTGGCACATTTTTTATTGGCTGAATTAGATGTGAATGTGTTTGCTTTATCTTCAATTTGCATAGTACATAAATTTGCAAGAAAAAGTTAACTTCTAATCAGACTTCTACACACACAAAATTCTACACACCCACATTGGGATTTTTTTTTTTTTTTTTGATAAGAATTTTTCTTAGTTCTCAAGTATAGTATATTCAGTACTTTTAAAAATATGACTAATTATAAAAATTGATTTTTAAAATTTTTATATTACTGTACTTGCCTTTTAGTAAGGAAATTTTACTTATTTGCCAATCTTATTGTATTTTATTGATTTTTATCAAGTTACAGATGTAATCACTAAAGTCTTATTAAATCATGTTGGCATGTTCTAAATTCTAGTTGTTCTCTTCTGTCATAGGTATTTAGAAGAAATAAGTCTATGTTATTAGTTTTTTTTGTTTTTTTTAAATAAGTCTATGTTGAAATACTAGTGTAAAAAAATATCTTGTGTATTATTCCTTGGTGTTAACTTTGTGGTGGGAAGGCTCACAACGTTAATGTTTTATCAAATTCAGCCCTTCAAATAACCACTTATCTTATTTTCTTAGGATATGTAACTATTTATAGCTATTGAGTTTTTTTTAAATCCCAGTCTTCTGTGTTCCTCTCAAGAGAGTAGCTGGTGATACTTGTTCACTGGAATTTTGGGAGAATATTATTTTTAACAAAATCAGATAGTTTTAAATATCCCAATAGGAAAATATTTTATTTCCCTTGATTTAAGTTAGAATATAGTTCCATATCCATATATCTTTTGTTTTTCTGGAAGAATTTCTTGCAAATAAATTAGGATTACTAATTTAGGACAAAGCAGTTTTCTTGTGCAAAACCTGTATTAGGAAAACAACATCAGGAAAAATTTAAACAGACTTTTAAAAACAGAATAAATAATGTAAAGAAAGGTATGTTAATGGGTATGAACACACTATCATAAAGATGTCAACTTTTTTTAGGTTAATTTACCAATTCGTTATGCAAATCAGGGGTGCCTGGGTGGTTCAGCTGGTTAAGCATCTGATTTTGGCTCAGGTCATGATCTCATAGTTCATGAGTTCCAGCCCCACATTGGGCTTTGCACTGACAGTGCAGAGCCTACTTGGGATTCTCTCCTTCTCTCCCCACCCCTCCCCCACCCGCACTTTCTCTCTCAAAATAAGCTCAAATCAATAAGCTTAAAAAACAAATTCATTATGCAAATCACATATACATACATCTTTTGACTTAGCAATCCTACTTTTAAGAATCTGTCCTAAAGATAGGAAATTATATATGCACAAGGTCATTAATTGTGGCTTTATTTTAATAGCAAAAGAATGAAAGAATGCAGATGTCTATCAGTAGCAGCCTAGTTGAATAAACTGTGGTAACCACACAAGACTTGTAAAACAGGTGTTTAACATTTAAACATGTAAACATGACTTGTAAAATAGAATAAGGCAGATCTCTGTATTATGCTGTGGAATATCTTCAGCATGTATTGTTAAGTAAAAAGAGGAAGGTACAGAATAATTGCCTTTTGTATAAGCAGGGATAAAAGATGAACATGTTATATGTTATTTATATTTTTAAAAATGTAATAGCTAGATCAAATGTACCTTGCCTTATCATTTTGACTTTACAACTTAGAAACTGTTACATATAATTAAAAAGCAAACATATGTTTTTAAGCAATTGCTAACAATTGAAAATAAAAAAAATAGTGGCACTACTACAAAAGGAGAATTCTTTTAAGTCCTTTTACAGTGCAGTGTTTTGTTGTATATCACTAGTGGGAAATAGCCTGAATATAAACCGAATTGCCACAAAAATTTTAAACTGCATTCTGTAGTCTTCCTGTTAGTAGTAAAATTGATAGTATTATTTTCAATATATTACATACAGGATAAGAAAAAGCAAATAAGTACTTTACTGTTACTGGAAACTATGGTTTTCAGCTTAAGACAAAAGAAACATAAAACAATAAGAATTAAATTAAAATCTCCTGATTTTTACTTTTATTTATTTTTAATAAGTTTTTTTTTTTTTTTTACAGTTTATTTATTTTGAGAGAGAGAGAGCATGAGCTGGGGAGGGGCAAAGAGAGACAGAGAGCGAGAGAGAATCCCAAGCAGGCTCTTTAGGGTCAGTGCAGAGACTGACGTAGGGCTCAAACTCACAAAACCTTGAGATCATGACCTGAGCCAAAATCTAGAGTTGGATGCTTAACCAACTGAGCCACCCAGGCACCCATTGTGATCTTTACTTTTAATCAGAAGTGTTAGTAGGAAGTCTTACTCTTTTTCTTCTAAAAAAATTTTTTTTTCTTCCATGACCACTGAATGGTCCTAGAAGTAATTAGCCATGTACAATGTGGAAGCAGTGAGCATCACTTGATTTAGTAGACTCAATATGAAAAATAACCGGAGCTTCTTAGAGAAGAGTCTGATTTCATATCTGGGGCAAAACAGAACAAAACAAAAAAGTGTGAGAATAGCTTTGGGTATTATGTGTTACAAAAAAGGAGACTACTAAGGTCATGTCTGTGGGACAACATCAAGGAATTTTTCACAAAAAGAAGTAACAATGGCAATACATGGAAATATACCAAATATGTAACAATTCATGACTTCATTATAATACTCTTCTTCAAATCAATATAAAGCAAACATCATTGCTTATCTTTGAAAGTTGCTAGGACAACTCATTTTTCTAAAAATTCATAAATAAGAAGGAAACATTTTTCTTGCTTCCTATTTGCAGATTGTATTTCAGAATAACTTAATAGTTGATGAATTAAGTTCTCTATAGAAGAATTCCAACTAATCTAAGAGAAATAATAAGATTAGAAAATTTCCATTTTATACTCCCTAATAATTAATTGAGACAGATCAAAACATTAAACTTAATGTGGATGGATTAGGCTGTGAAACTTGTTAACTTGCTTATTTTTAACATTATCAACCAGACGTGCTTTGTCGTGATGAAATAAAATAATCAGGAAAATTTAAACATGGCATCAGTATCAGATAATAATTAAAATTGAAGAGGTCAATTCTTGAAGAGGATATAACAACTGTACCTATGTATGCACCCAATACAAAAGCACCTAAATAATATTATGCAAATATTAACAGAGCTAGAGGCAGAAATAAACAGTAGTAATAGTAGGGGACTCTAACACTCTACTTTCAACAATAGGTAGGTCATCCATACAGAAAATCAATAAGGAAATATTGGACTTGTATTACACTTATACCAAATGCACTAACATACAGAGCACCCCATCCAACAGCAGCAGAATACACATTCTTCTGAAGTGCACAATAGAATATTCCGCAGGAGAGATCGTATGTTAGATCACAAAACAAGTCTTAACAAATTTAAAAAGAATTGAAACGATATCGAGTATCTTTTTCAGCCACAATGGTATGAAATGGTATGAGTCAATAATGGGACGAGAGCTAGAACATTTGCAGGTATGTGGAAATTAGAAAGCACACTCCTGAACAGTCACTAGGTCGAAAAATAAATAAAAGGGAAGTAAAATATCTTGAGACAAGTGAAAATGGAAACAACATACCAAAACTTATGGGATGCAGCAAAAACAGCTCTGAGGGAGATAGATAAAAATAAGCTATGTCACCATAAATCCAGTAAAGTGTTTATAACATAAACAGCTACATTAAGAAAAAGATCTCAAAAAAGCAGCATTTATACTTCAAGGTACTGGTGGGGGTTGGGGGGAGAGCAGGGAAACCAAAGTTAGCAGAAGGAAGAAAATAACAGGTCAGAGCAGAAATAAAGACTAAAAAAACCAGTAAAGATAACCAAAACTAAGAACTCTTTTCCTGAAAAGTTAAAAAAATAATCGATAGATGTTTAGATAGATTAAACACTATCAGAAATGAAGAGACATTACAACCCATACTTCACAAATAAAAGGACTATAAGAAACTATGAACAATTATATGCCAACAAATTAGATAACATAAATGAAATGGATAAATTCCTGGAAACATTCAAACTACCAAGAGTGAATCATGAAGAAATAGAAAAATCTAAACAGACTTTTAACAGGTAAGGGGAGTGAATCATTAATCAGAAATCTCCCAACAAAGAAAGACCCAGGATTAGATGACTTCACTGGTGAATTTTACCATTTAGTAATTAATTACTGCCAGTCCATCTCAAACTCTTTGAAAAAATAGGAGACATTTTTAAATGCATTTTATGAGGCCACCATTATCTTAATACCAAAGCCACACAAAGACAACATAAGACAATAAAATTACAGGCTACTTATCCCTAACAGACACAGGTGTAAAACTCAACAAAATATGAGCAAACCAAATTTAACAGTACATGAAAATGATCATATACCATGATCAACTGGGATTTATCCCTGGGATGCAAAAATGTTTCAACATCTGCAAATCAGTCAAAGCCACATTAATAGAATGAAGATTAAAAGTCATATAAACATCCTGATGTAGGAAAATCATTTGGCAAAATTCAACATCTTTTCATGATAAAAATTCTCAGTATAGAAGGAATATACCTCAACATAATAAAGACCATAAATGACAAGCCCACAGCAAACATATTTAGTGGTGAAAAGGTGAAAGTTTTTCCTGTAAGATCAAGAATAAGATGGAAGATGCCTACCTTTGTCACTTCTACTCTAGTACTGAATCCTAGCCAGAGCAGTTTTAGTAAAGAAAGAAATGAGGTGTTCAAACTAGGGAGGAAAAAGTAAAATTGTCTCTGCACATGACATATATATAGAGAACCCCAAAGACTCTACCAAAAGTCTATTTGAAAAAAAATTTTTTTTTTTTAACGTTTATTTATTTTTGAGACAGAGAGAGACAGAACATGAACGGGGGAGGGGCAGAGAGAGAGAGGGAGACACAGAATCAGAAGCAGGCTCCAGGCTCTGAGCCATCAGCCCAGAGCCCGATGTGGGGCTCGAACTCACGGACCGCGAGATCGTGACCCGGGCTGAAGTCGGACGCTTAACTGACTGAGCCACCCAGGCGCCCCCCAAAAGTCTATTTGAACTAATACATGAATTCAGTAACGTTGCAGGAAACAAAGTCAACATACAAAAATAATTGCATCTCTATACGCTAAGAACAAACTCTGAAAGAAAAATTAAGAAAGCATTCCCATGTACAATATCATTAAAAACAATAAAATACTTTGGAATATGGGGTCCCTGGGTGGCTAAGTCAGTTAAAGCATCCAACTTCAACTCAAGTCATGGTCTCACAGTTTGTGACTTCAAGCCCTGTGCCGGGCTTTGTGCTGACAGCTCGGAACCTGGAACCTACTTTGGATTCTGTGTCTTCCTCTCCCTTTGCTCCTCTCCCACTTGTGCTCTGTCTCTCTGTCTCTCTCTCTCAAAAATAAACATTAAAAAAAAGGGGGGGGAGGAATAAATTTAACCAAAGAGTGAAAGACCTGTATACTGAAAACTATATATGACATGAGTGAAAGAATTGAAGACCTAAGATAAATAGATACCACATGTTCTTAGATTAGAAGAATTAATATTGTTAAAATGTCCAAACTACTGAAAGTGACCTACAGATTCAGAGTAACCCCTATCAAAAGTCCAATGGCATTTTTCATAGAAATAGAGCAGGCAATCTTGAAATTCATACGGGACCAAAAAAGACCAGGAATAGCCAAAGCAATCTGGAGAAAGAACAGCAAAGCTCGAGCATTGTGCTTCCTGATTTCAACTGTAGTGATCAAAACAGTATACAACTTTATAAAAACAGACACATAGACCAATCAAACAGATAGCCCAGAAATAAAACCACATATATATAGTTAACTAATCATTGACAAGGGACCAACAACACACAGTGGGACAGGTTGGCTTCTTCAGTAAATGGTGCTGGAAAATTATCCATATGTAAAAAAATGAAATTGGACGTCTGTTTTTACCACTCATAAAACAACTCAAAGTGGATTAAAGATCTAATAAGACCTGAAACTAAAACTTGTAAAAGAAAACATGGGATGAAAAACCCTTTGACATTGGTCAAAGCACAAGCAACAATAGCAAAAATAAATAGGTGGGACTACAAACTAAAAAAGTTTCGGCTCCACAGAGGACACCACTGAAGTGAAAAGGCAGTCTATGAAATGAGAGAAAATATTAGCAGACCATTTATCTGACAAGGGGGTAATATTCAAAATATAAAAGGAACTCCTATAACTCAATGGCTAAAAAACAAATAGTCTATTTTAAAAATGAACAAAGGAGCTGAATAGATACTTTTCCAAAAAATATATACAAAGGATATCTGGATGGTTCAGTAGGTTTACCTGCCAGCTCTTGATTTCGGCTCAGGTTAAAAATCTCACAGTTTGTGGGATTGGGTCCCTTGTCTGGCTCTGTGCTGACAGTGTGGAGCCTGCATGGGATTCTCTCTCTTTCCCTCTTTCTCTGCCCTTCCCCTGCTCGTGCACACGCTCTTTCCTTTGTCTCAAAATAAATAAACTTAAAAAAAAAATACACACAAATAGCCAAACAGGTACAAGAAAAGGTGCTTAATGTTAACATCACAATCATCAGAGAAATGCAAATCAAAACCACAATGAGATAACACCTCACACCTGTTAGGGTTACTCTTATCAAAAACCAAAGGACAAGTATTGGTGAGGATGTTAAGAAAGGGGAACCCTTGTTTCCACTGCTGGTGGGAATGTAAACTGGTGCAAATGGAAAACAGTATGGAGGTTCCTCAAAAAATTACAAATTGTGGGGCACCTGGGTGGCTCAGTCGGTTGGGTGTCTGACCCTTGATCTCCACTTGGGTGTTGATCTCAGGGTCATGAGTTCAACCTCCACATTGGACTCTGCTGGGCATGAAGCCTACTTTAAAAAAAGAAAAAAAAAAAAAAACAGGAAAGAAAAAAAAATTACAAATAGAACTATATGCCCCAGCAAATTCCACTTCTGGGTGCATATCTGAAGGAAATAAAAACGGGTTCTTGAAGAGATAACTGCACTCCCATGTTTATTGTAGCAGTTTTTCACAATAGCCAAGAAACAACCTAAGTGTCCATTACCAGGTAGATGGATAAAGAAGATTTATACATATATGTGTATATACACATACACACTGGAATAATATTCAGCCACAAAAAAAGAGGGAAATCATTTCCAACAACATAGATGAATCTGGAGGGCATTATGCTAAGTGAAATAAGCCAAACAAAGATAAATATTATGTATCATTTATATGGAAAATCTTTAAAAAGAAAAAGTCAAATTTGTAGAAATGGAGAGTAGAATGTCTGCCAGGGGCTGGTGGGGTGTAAAGAAATGGGAAATTGGTCAAGGGTATAAACTTTCTGTTATAAGATGAGTAAGTTTTAAAGATCTGACGTATGGCGTTGTGACTGTAGTTAACAATACTGTATTCTGTACCTGAAATTTCCAGGAGAGTAGATCTGAAGCATTCTTACCAAAAAGAAAAAGTATGTGAGGTGTTGATGTGTTAATTAACTTCTTTGTGGTAGTCATTTCACAATGTATGTATATGTCAAATCCCATTGTACACTTTATATACAATTTTATTTGGCAATTCAGTTATACCTAAATAAAACTGGGGAAAATGATACCAGTTACAAAAAACCATAAGAAGTAAAAACACTTTTGCTGTTTCTATCAAGAAATTAATACTAATTTTGTAAATGCGATAATAGTATTACTGTATTGTATGTTTTTATATGTTAGAGGTTTGTGCCATTGAAGATACATACATATTTATAGGTGAGATGATTTGATGACCACAGTTTGCTTTAAAGTACTCCAGTACTTTTTAGGGTGCCTGAGTGGCTCAGTAGGTTATTTCAACAAATACTTTGGAAAAGTTTTTGGAGATTTGTGACAATTTGAAAAAACTCACAGGTAAACTGTGTAGCCTTTCTTTTATGCCAAAAAAAAAAAAAAAAGGTGGTTATTGTTTATGTTATCAGTAAGGCTTTGAGTCAGAAATAGGCTATTTTTAGGTAATCAAAAGTTGTATGTGGATTTTTGACTGCAGAAGGTGTTGACATCCCTAACCCCTGCACTGTTTAGGGGTCAACTGTATATTGTAGCAACTATGTGTTAAAAATAGGTATATTTGTGCATTCTGGTTTACTTATACTCTTTCAGCTTTTATGTTAAAAGCATAACCAGTTTGAAAACTGAAGATGATACCATTTTTTGGTTTTGTGATATTTTATAGTTATGTACTTGGGATTCAGTAAATATAATGATAGTGAAAGGCAATGCAAAAAATGATTAGTATCTCTTTAATAGTGGCTCCAACTAAATATAATGAGAACACAATTAAGTTCTTCTAAAATATGTGAAAATAACCTCAACCTGGAACTTAGTTTTAAAACATTTTACCTTGAAAGGTCAGCTGTCATCTGTTAAATTGTGGAGACAATAGAAGAGAAAAATTGACCCCATGTATTAAAGATTAACTTATTTTCTTAAATTATTTTCTTTCATCAGGCTTTCTAATGATAAAGAGTTTTGTCTTTTTTTTTTTTTTTTTTTTTTTTTTTTTTTTTAAGGAAGGTGGAGTGTTTACTTTTGGAGCTGGAGGGTATGGTCAGTTGGGTCATAACTCTACCAGTCATGAAATAAATCCAAGGAAAGTTTTTGAACTTATGGGAAGCATTGTCACTCAGATTGCTTGTGGAAGGTAAGTTATCGTATACGAGTATTTTAGTCTCTATAATTCAGTTACTTAAAATTTTTTTTAACAGTCCAGAGGTCTTTTATTTATTTATTTTTTTAATGTTTATTTATTTATTTTGGGGGAGAAAGGGGAGAGGGAAGGGGAACGTGTGGGGGGGATGGGCAGAGAGAGGGAGAGAGAATCCCAAACAGGATCTGTGCTGTCAATGCATGATCTCCTGACCTGGGACAAGTCAAGAGTGACACTTAACCAATTGAGCCACCCAGGCACCCCTAGAGGTCTTTTGTTTTTTTACACCTTCTTGGCCATGAATTTATAGGGAGTGAGTTCTAGTAGCTGAAGCTTCTTTCCATTGGTTCTCACAAACTGTATTTCTGTGGTTGGAGCATGCTGGCACTTCAGTTGAACTCAAGTACTTTTTTCTTTGGCTTCCTTTTTTAATGATCATTTCCCTTCACATGTTTGAGGAAGCTCTATCTTGGCTGTCAGAGTACTTAATGTTTTCAGTATGCACAATAATTTTCTAGGCAAGAAGAATCTTGTCTTTGTTTATTTACAACAATGCCACCAGCCTGCTGGGTATCATCATAGACTTCCAGTTTTGCCTTGGTAACATTTGTCCGGCATTCCTTTTTGAACAGTGCCCATCCCCTCTATGTCTATGGTATAACCTTTCTTGTGGATTTGCGTGTGTGTGGTCAAAGTACCAATTCCATGTTTGCTAAAAGGCCTAGAGAACATATAGGGGTGTCTCTCCTTTTTCCCTTTGTGTTGGTCATTTTGCAAATTACTAGAAGGTGGCAGTTCCTAGCTGAAAGTAGGTATTTTTTTTTTAATGAGTTGTTTAGCATTCTAGGAATCTAAGATAAAAACATTCTTCCTTAAATGCCTGATTTGCTGGTGAGGAGTAATAGTAACAGGAGAAACATCATTTATACTTATTATTTTACTTTTCTCTATTCAAAAAGATTTATCTGGGGCAAGATGTTAATAATATATATGTGACATTGTATTTATTGTATGTAGCATCACACTTGAGGGTGAAGTATAGGTCATCTTTTTTTTCTTTTTCTTTTCCACCTTTTTAAATTTAAACAGTGAGGAAATTGAGCAGTTAATTAACACCTGAGAGTAGTTATTGCTGAAAGTTGAATTGGAATACTGATTTCCTGATTCCCAATTCTTGGGAGTAAGTACAAGAGTCACAGCTTTGAAATTGAGCTTCACCTTTGGTGGATTAAATTAGGTAGACTCCCAAAAAGCAAAATATACTTTGTTTGACTAACTCAGCTTGATTTTTGCCTCATAGTATATATCCATATAAAATATAGTTCAGTCTTGCCAGCTGTTAACTTCAAATACATGAAATCACACTGTAGGTAGTCTTTGGTAGCTTAGCTTGATTTTTGCCTCATAGTATATATCCATATAAAATATAGTTCAGTCTTGCCAACTGTTAACTTCAAATACATGAAATCACACTGTAGGCAGTCTTTGGTAGCTTTTTTTTTTTTTTAACAGGCATTTATTTGTGTGCTTCCAGTTTTTGGCAATTACAAATAATGTTGCTTTGAACATTTGTTATATGATATACATAAACCTTTGTATTTCTAAGTATATACCTAAAATGGGATTGCTGGGTCATAGAAGATATTTAACTTGAATTTTGCAGGTTAATGTCACCCTGTTTACCAGAATTTACATTCCACATTTATGTGTCCTTGTCCCCATTTGGCATTGTCAGACTTTGAAATTTTTGCTAATCTGTTGGATATATAGTGTTACTTAATCATGATTTTAGGGGTGCCTGGGTGGCATAGTCAGTTAAGCATCTGACTCGATTTCGGCTCAGGTCATGATCTCATGGTTCATGGGTACGCATTGGGCTGTGCGCAGACAGAGTAGAGTCAGCTTGAGATTCTCTTTCTCTCTTGGCCCCTGCTCGCATGCTTTCTCTCTCTCTCACAAAATAAATAAATAAATCTTTTAAAACATCATGACTTTAATTTGCATTTCCATGATTTGATATGGATTGGATTGAATCTGTAGATCACTTTGGGAAGTATTGATATTTTAACATTAAGTTTTCCAATCCATGAACATGAAATGTCTTTCCATTTATGTCTTTAATTTCTTTCAGTAAGTTTTGTAGTTTTCATCCTATATCTTTTATCTTTTTGTTCAATTTCTAAATATCTTATTCTTTTTGATACTATTGTAAATGGCATTGTTTTTTAAATTTCTTTTTCGATTGTTCATTATTAATGTATAGAAATACAATTGATTTTTGCATTTTGGTTTTGTATCCTGCTGTTTTGGTGATTTTTGTTTCTTTTTTTTTGTTTTGTTTTTTAGTTCTGATAGATTTTTGGTGGAATCTCTAAGGTTTTCAACATATAAGATCATATCATTTGTACACAGAGATAATTTTACTACTTTCTCAATTTAGGTGCCTTTTATTTCTTTTTCTTGCTAAAACTTCCAGTACTTTGTTGAATAGTATTCAAAGTAGACATCCTTGCCTTGTTCCTGATCTTAGAGGAAACTTTCAGTCTGTCACCATTGAGTATGATGTTTATTGTGGGTTTTTCATAGATGGCTTTTATTATGTTGAAGTAATGTTCTTCTATTATTAGTTTTTGAGTATTTCAAAAAAGGGTGTTGAATTTTGTTGATTTTTTTTCTGTATCAGTTGAAATGATAATAATGGGTTTTTTTCTTCATTGCCTTAATATTATAAATTACTTTGATCAGTTTGCATATGTTGAACCATCCCTGCATTCCAGGAACGAATCCCATGTGCCTTTGCTGTACAGTTTTTTAATATACTACTGGATTCTGTTTGCTAATATTGTATTGAGAATTTTTGCATCACTGTCCATAAGGGATAATGGTCTGTAGTTTTCTTGTAGAGTCCTTGTCTGACTTTGATATCAGGACAGTGTTGGCCTCGTGGAATGAGTTAGAAAGTTACACCCCTTCAAGTTTTTTGGAAAACTCTGAATAGGATTGGATTTAGTTCTTTTAATGTTTGGTAGAAGTCACCAATGAAACTATTTAATGTAGGGCTTTTCTTTGCTGGGAGATTTTTTTTTTATCAATTTAGTCGTTTTACTGTTTATAGATCTTTTCTGTTTTCCTATTTTTCATGATGTAGTACTAGTAAATTTTGTATTTCTAGGATTTTGTGTATGTTATCTAAATCATCTAATTTTTGGCAAATAATTGCTTATATACTCTTCTTATGATCCTTTTTATTTTGGCAGCATTAATAGTAGGGCCCCTACTTTTACTTCTGATTTTAGTAATTTCTTTTCTTTTTTCTTAGTCAAGTTAAACTTCTGTCAGTTTTGTTGATCTTTGTAAAACCAGCTTTTAGTTCCACTGACTTTTGCTATTTTTGTATTCTCTATTTCATTTATCTCAGCTCTAATTTTTCTTCTGCTAGCTTTGTGTTTAGAGTTGTAAAGTTGGGTTGTTCACATGAGATCTTTCTTGTTTTTGAATGTAAATTTCCCCCTTATCACTACTTTCCCTTCATTTCTTGTTTTGATATATTGTGTTTTCATTTTCATTTATCTCTTACGTCTTTCTGATTTGTCTGTGATTTCTTTGATTCATAGGTCATTTAAAAGTGTGTTGTTGAATTTCCACAAATTTGTGAATTTTGTAATTTCCTAATGTTACTGATTTCTAATGTTATCCCATTGTGTTCAGAGAAGATACTTTATATGGTGTCTTTTAAAATCTATTGAGACTTACTTTCTGGCCTACCATATGGTCTAATGTGGATAGTGTCCATGTCATTTGAGAAGAATGTGTTTATTATTGTTGTTGAATAGTGTGCCCTATTAGATCTAGTTGACTTACTGTGTTGTTCAAATTCTCTTTTTCTTTACTTCTGTGTGGTTATTCTGTTTTTGAGAGTAAGGTTATTAAAGTCTCTAACCATTATTGCAGAATAATTTCTCCCTTCAGTTCTTTCAGTTTTTGTTTTATATATTTTGATGGTCTTTTATTAGATGTGTAAATGATTTTAATTGTTACTTTTGCTGTATTGAACCTTTTGTTGAAATATAATGTCCTTTGTCTCTTGTAACCCTTTTTGATTTAAAGTCTGTTTTGTCTGCTAATTGTATGGCCATTTTGCTCTCTTTTGGTTATTGGCATGGAATATCTTTTTTCATCTTTTCACTTTTTGGTCTTTTTTTTTTTTTTTTTTTTTAATACCATTCTGCCAGTCTCTGTGTTTTGAGTGCACAACTTAACCCATTTACATTTAAAGGTAATTATGAGATGTAGGGACTTCTGTCATTTTGTTATTTTCTTTCTGTATGTCTTATACTTTTTTGTTCTTCATTTCCTGGATTTACTGTCTCTTTTGTTGTTGTTGTTGTTTTAGTGAAATGTTTTAATTCTCTTCTCATGTCCTTTTCTGTATATTCTATAGCTACTTTCTTTGTGGTTACCATGGTGATTACATTTAAGATCCTGGAGTTATAACACTAATTCACATTGATACTGGGTTAACTTCAACAACATACAAAAACTCTGTTCCTGTATGGCTCTACTGCCACCCCCTTTCAGTTATTGATTTCACAACATAACTTATTTATACTGTGTGTCACAGTCATACCATCTGTGAATCAGTTTAGCTTTATTTCTTCATTTCTAATACTTATGCTTAACATATCTCTTGTCCTAGTGTCCTGTCTGGGACACCAGGTTGATGTTCACTAGAAGTGCTAAAGATCAAGGCATGTTGTCCTATGTTCTGTCTGTGAGCAAACCTTCAATATTTCACAATTAAGTATCATGTTTGCCATAAGTTTACTGTAGATAACCTATATCACATTAAGGAATTTTTCTTTTTTTGTAGTGTAGAAGGATTATTTATTTATTTTTAATGAGTGGCTGTTAAGTATTTGATGTTGGTCTTTCTGGATCTATTGAAATGATTTATGATTTTTCTCCTTTAATCTGTTAATTTGGTGAACTATATGAATGGATTTTAGTAAATAAAAACAGCTTTACTTTTCTGTAGTAGCTCCAGTTTAATCATCTATGTTACCATTTTGTATAGTGCTGCATTTGGTTTACTAATATTTTAAAAATATTACTTGTATTTATGTTTATCCCTGAGCTTGGTTTGTAATTTTCTGTTATTTTTTGTTTTGTGGGTTTTTTTTTTTTTTTTAATTTAGTTAACATAGGGTGCAGTATTGGTTTCAGGAGTAGAATTCAGTGATTCATCACTTAGATACAATACCCAGTGCTCATCACAAGTGCCCTCCTTAATACCCATCACCCATCTAGCCCATCTCTCACCCACTTCCCTCTATCAACCCTCAATTTGTTCTCTATTGTTAAGAGTCTCTTGTGGTTTATTTCCCTCTCTCCTTTTCCCTCCCCCTTTTCATATGTTTATCTGTTTCTTAAATGCCACATATGAATGAAATTATATGGTATTTGTCTTTCTCTGACTTATTTTGCTTGGCATAATACATTCTAGCTCCATTGATGTCATTGCAAATGGCAAGATTTCATTCTTTTTGATGGCTGAGTAATATTCCATTGTGTATATATACAACTTTTTTATCCTTTCATCAGTTGATGGACATTTGGGCTCTCTCCACAGTTTGGCTATTGTTGATAATGCTGCTGTAAATATCAGGGTGTATGTATCCCTTTGAATTTGTGTTTTTGTACCTCGGGGTAAATACTGAATAGTGTAATTGCTAGATCTTAGGGTAGTTCTGTTTTCAGTGTTTTGAGGAACCTCCATACTGTTCTCCAGAGTGGCTGCACCAGTTCTCATTCCCACCAACAGTGCAAAAGGAACGTTTCTCTTTTCTCTGCATCCTCGCCAACACCTGTTGTTTCTCATGTTGTTAATTTTAGCCATTCTGACAGGTGCAATGTGGTATCTCATTGTGGTTTTACTTTGTTATTTTCCTGATGATGAATGGTGTTGAGCATCTTTTCATGTGTGTTAGTCAACTGGATGTCTTCTTTGGAAAAGTATCTATTCATGTCTTCTGCCCATTTCTTAACTGGGCTATTTGGTTTTTGGCTGTTTAGTTTGATAAGTTCTTTATAGATTTTGAATACTAACCCTTTATCCAATATGTCATTTGTAAATATCTTCCCCCATTCCATAGGCTGCCTTTTAGTTTTGTTGATTGTTTGCTGTGCAGAAGCTTTTTATCTTGATGAAGTCCCAGTAGTTCACGTTTGTTGTTATTTTTGCCAGGTTTTATTATTAAGGTTATGCTAGTCTAATAATATATATTGGGGATTATACCCTTGTTTTCTCTTTATTTGAAAGAGAACCACTTTAGAAGTTAGTAGACCTTGTCATTTAAAGCCATCTGGGCTTGGTATTTTCTTTTCTGGAATTTTAAAAACATTCTTCAGTTTCTTTATAAGGTAGCTTTAAAATTTTTTCTTGTCCATTATTTGTAATTTAGATTTTTCTATGAATTTTTCCATTTTTGTTTAAATTGTAAACATGTGAATGTAAAATTTCAGTATCTATATTAGCCTATTGCTATACAAACAACATGCCAGTGACCTATAAAAATAAATGTTTATTTGTTACTCTATGGATCATCTGAGATGGTTCTTTCTCAGGCTATGGGTCACCTGGAGTGGCTCTTATTTTTGCTGCAAGTTGGGACAGCTGTTTCAAGATGTATGACCATTAGGGAGACTTCGCTCAGTCTGCAGCTGAGCAGGGATGGCTTTGTTACGGGTCTCATTTCAGGCCAGAGAACAGTGGCTACCTCTGGGTATTTTATTTTTTTTGGGAGTAGCACCTGTACGTGTACTTCTCAAGCTTCTGCTTCAGAAATCCTGTTGACCAAAAACAAATTACATGACCAAGAGTAAGGTTAAGGTAGGGGGAATGCATGGTGCTTATCTACCATCAGGTTGTAACAAGACTGTGCATGTTTAATACTACAGGATAGTAAAGAGGTGGAATTATATTTTCAGTAGACTACAGTATTATCTTAAAAAATTTTTTTTATGTTTGTATGATCTATAGTGATCTCTTGTTTTTTTCCTGTTTTGATGTTGGTAAATTTTCCTTTCTTTCCTGATCTTTTTTTTTAAACCTCCATTTCTAGAGGTTTATCAATTTATTAATCTTTTCACAGAACCCACTTTTTTTCTTTACGATCCATATTTTGTGTATATTTTTCATTTCATACATTTCAGTCTTTAGTTCATTCAGTGGTGAGATGCAGTGTTCTGTATATGCCCATTATATAGTTTTTATTTTTAGTTTTTAAAATTTTTATTTTTGAGAGAGAGTGAGCGAGCAGGGGAGGGGCAGAAAGAGAGGGAGAGAGAGAGAATCCCAAGTGGGCTCTGCTCTGTCAGTACAGAGCCTGACGCTGGGCTTGAACTCATGAACTGAGAGATCATGACCTGAGCTGAAATCAAGAGTCAGATGCTTAACCGACTGAACCACTCAGGTGCCTCAATTATGTAAAGTTTTTCTAACAATGTTCAGATCTTCTGTGTGGCATTTTTGTTTGTTGGCTTGTTTTGCTTGACCATTTTTTAATTAGTCACTGAAGAAGAAATATTACAGTGTTCTATACTGTTTGACTGTTTTTAATTTTTTCTTGTAAGTTTGACAGTTTTTGCTTTTGAGTCCATCTTAAGTGCATAAAATTCCAATTTTATCTCTTCTTGGTGAATTGAAATTTTTATCATTGTGATTGTGACCTCTAGACCACTTTTTAATGATACTTTTTAAAATTTATTTTGAGAGAGAGTGCACATAGATAGAAGTTGGGGAGGGGCAGTTCGAGAAGGAGAGAGAATCCAAAGTAAGCTCTATGCTTAGCTCTGAGCCCATCGTGGGGCCTGATCATGACTTGAGCAGATATCAAGAGTAGGTTGCTTAACAGACTGAGCCACCCAGGCACCCCTGGGTCTCTTTTTATCTGATGTTAATAGGGCTACTCCTACTTATATATTTTTTTCCTATATTGTATGTTATATTCATTCTTTACATATTTTTCATTTATACATAATCTTTTACCTTGTCTTTCTGCGGGTTTTGGATGACTATCATGTAAACAGCATTAAGTTAGATCTTTAAAAATTTAGTATGGTAGTTTTGCCATTTGCGACAACATGAATGGATCTAGAGGGTATAATGCTAAGTAAAATAAGTCAGAGAAAAACAAATATTATATGATTGCACTCATATGTTAAGAAACAAAAGGGGTGCCTGGGTGGCTCAGTTGGTTAAGTGTCCCAACTCCTGATTTTGGCTCAGGTCATGATCTCACTGTTCATGGGATTGAGGCCTGCATTGGGCTCTGTGCTGACAGCACAGAGCCTGCCTGGGATTTTCTCATTCAGTATAACACTGAATGTTAATTGTATTCAAATTAAATAAAAGAATCCACTCTGGCAATCTTTGTCTTTAAATTGACCATTTTGTCAGTTTTGTAATTACGAATACATTTGTATTTAATCCTGCCATAATATTTTATGTTGTCTTTGTCATCTATTGTATAATGTGTTGTATTGTATTTATTTTTGTTTTGTTTTATTATTAGAGCAAATGCTCATGATTAGGGGAGAGGGGCAGAGGGAGAGAGAGAGAGAGAGAGAGAGAATCCTAAACAGGCTTCACACTCCATGTGGAGCTCAGTGCTGGACTCAATCCCACCACCCTGGGATCATAACCTTAGCTGAAATCAGGAGTTGGACACTCAACCAATTGAGCCACTCATGTGCCCTACTATCTATCTTTAAATATTTTATTTTTTTCTTCTCTAATTTTCTTTTCTTTGGATTGATAGTTTTTTAAGTGTGTGTAATTCCCTTTTCTTATTTGGAAACTATACCTTCTTTTTTAGTTGTTACTTTAAACATAAATGGAAACAACATTTATCTTTAATTTATATTAATAAATAACTTTTTCTTTTTCTGGCATTATGAGGACCTCTCATTTACCTTTCCCAAGTTTTCATTCTCTATATTTTAAACTTCACAAAAACATTGTTTCATATAGTCAGTGTACATTTAGAAATGCCTATATATTTACTACCTTTTTTTTCTGCTCTTCATATTTTCCAATTCCTTTGGTCTGAACATCCTCTGGAATTTTCTTTGAATAGATCTGCACACTCTTTTATCTATCTAAAAATGTTTTATTTCACTTTAATTCTTTTTATTTTTTTATTTTTAATGTTTGTTTATTTTTGAGAGAGAGAGAGAGAGAGACAGAGTGTGAGTGGGAGAGGGGCAGAGAGAGAGGGAGACACAGAATCTGAAGCAGGCTCCAGTCTCCAAGCTGTTAGCACAGAGCCCAATGCAGGGCTTGAACTCACAAACTGTGAGATCATGACTGGAGCCGAAGTCAGACACTCAACCGACTGAGCCACCCAGGCCTCCCATATTTCACTTTAATTCTTTAATGATGTTGGCTATGATGGAATTCTAGCTTGGTAATTACTTTCAGTGCTTTGAAGATAACATTCTATTGTCTTTTGGCTTTGCTTATTGAGAAGCCAGCTATTAGTATGTTGCTCCTTTGAAGGTATTATGTTTCTTTTTTTTTTTTTATTTTAAATGTTTATTTATTTTTGAGAGATGGAGAGACAGCATGAGTAGGGGAGGGGCAGAGAAAGAGGAAGACACAGAATCCAAAGCAGGCTCCAGTCTCTGAGCTGTCAGCACAGAGCCCAATGCGGGGCTCGAACTCATGAACTGTGAGATCATGACCTGAGCCAAAGTCGGACGCTTAACCAACTGAGCCGCCCAGGAGCCCCTGTTGTGTTTCTTTTTAAATCTTTTTCCAGTTTTGCTTTCATTTTTCAGGGTCTGATTTCCTCATTTTCCTATGGGGCTTCTTGAGTCTGGAATAATACCTTTGATCAATTATGGGGGATTCAAAGCTATTATCTGTTTAGACATAGCTTCTCCTTTCTTCATGGAACTCTGATTGGATGTATATTGAATCTTCATACTCTGCCTTGTAGCTTCATTCTTTATTTTCCACATTTTTGACCCTCTTTGCTGCTTTCCTGATTGTTTTTATTATTTATATTTCAGCCCATTCTTATGCTGTATCTATTTTTCATTAAATCTGTCGTTCAAGATCTTGATTTCAGTTATTTTGGATTTTTTAGTTCTAGTAGTTCTTACAGGTTCTTTTTAAAATCTGAATTTTTTTTTCTTTAGTGTTTCCAGTTGTCCGTTTTCAAGTTTGGCTTTTATTTCTTGGACACTAAAAAATTATTAAACATGGTTGTTCTAGATTCTTGTGTTTGATAATTCCAACGTCTGAAATCTTTGGGATCTATTTCTGTTTCTTTTTTCTGTTAAATTTTGTTCATGGTGCCCTGTTTCTTTGTATGCCCAGTTTTGTGTGCTTGGTTATGTATTTGAAAAATTATGGGAATGATTTGATAAAGCCTTCCTTTCCTTTTCCAATGTATGAATTAGACTTTATCATAAAAAGTAAATCAAAACTCAACATATATATGAGCCAGGAGTGCTTATTATCAAACCTTATTTGTACTGCTGAAGTTACACATGAATATATGTTGCCTGAAGTTTAGAGAGTTCATCTCTTCTTGTTTATCTTCATGCATAATCCATTAAAAGACTATAAAACAATATTTTAAAATAATGTTATCTAATTTTGTAATTGTTAACAGGTAAGATTATTTGAATAGTTACTTTTAGTTTTGTGAACTTAGTTCTTTCTAGAAATTTAATATGTTTATTGTGTTGGGGAAGAATTTTCAGTTATATATTGATTGAGATACAAAGACTTACCTATGTGGGGAATGTAGGTAGGCATATGGTATCCTGACCAGTTTGACTTCCAGGTAGTTGGTACAATAAGATGTATTAATTTCCTTATCGAATAATTGTCAAAAGCCTCCTGAAGGAAGCAGATGAGAAACATAAGAAACGTGAATCCATCAAGGAGATGATCCAAAAACAAAAGGTTCAAATTCCAGTGGTATAATATTATAATGTTTTTGAGCTATTATATCAAATCTAGAATTTAGGATTATTATGTTTATTTAGTAACTCTCAATTCTGACTTCATGCTGTTATCTTTTGGAGAGTTTTTAGAAATGTATATTGTTGGGGCACCTGGATGGCTCAGTTGGGTAAGCATCTGACTTCAGCTCAGGTTACTATCTCATGGTTCTTGAGTTCAAGCCCCACTTCTCTCTCTCTCTCCTAACCACCCCCCTCTCCGCCCCTCATGGGATATTTTCTCTCGCTCTCCCTCTCCCTCCCTCTCTCTCTGCCCCCCTTTCCCCCTTTTCCCCCCCCCCCCCCCGAAAGAAATGTATATTGTTGCCTAGCGTAATCCCTAGGTGATTCCATTATGCAGCTAGGTTTAAGAACCACTACTTTAGTAGACCATTTTGAGGAGGACTTTAATGAACCAGGATTGCAGTAATTTTTAAGCTGTATGTTCTTTTGAGATGTCACAGTCCTAAAAGAGGCAGACTGGGCAATGTGAAACCCTTTGACCGGAGCAGTTAATCTATTTTATATGCTAGGATTCCATTTAACATTTCATTTGTTAAAAGAGTATCCTTGATTAAAAAATT
Source organism: Panthera uncia (assembly GCF_023721935.1). Lineage (NCBI taxonomy): Eukaryota > Metazoa > Chordata > Mammalia > Carnivora > Felidae > Panthera > Panthera uncia. Next base: position 27,912,827 of record NC_064818.1, on the reverse strand, counting down.
TTGATTGCCCTTGCCTCAAAGGTAAAATGGTTGTTAGATTCTACTTAGTTTTTCAGTAATATGATAGACTAGATAACTTGAAAGCCCTTTCGAATCAAAAAACCTTTTAAATAACATAGATTAGTTTGCCAGGAACTAAAGGGAATGCCACAGGGCAAAAACAAATCTAGAAACCATAGCTGTTTGTTTGAACTGACTTTGGAGGTGCCCTGAAAGAATTTGCAAATGTAGGTAATTATTAATTAGCTTATATTGCTAAAAAAAAAAAAAACACCCCAAAACTCAGTGGCTTAAAACAGTTTTTTATTTTGCTAATAGTTCTTTGGTTCAGTAATTTCAGTTAGGCTCAGCTGGCCAGTTCTCATCTTAGCTGGACTCAGTTCATCAGCTGGTTATCTGGCTAGGGTTTGGGTAGTTGGCATGGCCTTAGCTGGGACAGCTTGTTTCTGCCCCAGGTTGTATGTGATTCTTCAAACACTTATTTTGGGTTAGTCTCCTGATAGTAGAACAGGGTTCCTAAAGAGAGAGGGAGAAAGAATTCAAAGCCACTTGTAAGGCATAATAACAGATTTAAGACATGGAGAAATAGATTCCCCATCTTGGTGGGAATAGCCACAGAAGTCATATTATAAGCATAATGGGTATAGGGAGAGGAATACTTTCGGCTTTTTTGATAAACAGTATACCATAGAGGGCAAAGGAGTTTGGGACAGGAGATGAGGCCTAAGAGCTGATAGAAGCATTAGTGAGGCCTTAGTGAGGCCTGAGAAACCATGTCCTCCCAATAAAACCACATCATGGAAAGAATTCACAATGAAATATTCCCTTGCTCATAAGGAGACTTTTCTGTCCTTGGTCTCATTTCTGATTTGAATCTCCTCTGAGAATTTGTTATCACAGGGTTGCCATAAGGTGGGTTTGGGGCTTGTCAAAGTAGTCCTGGGTTGGTGTGTAGGTATTAAGTTTCACAATGTATAACAGTTTTTAAGTGAAATAAGAGGCTGGCAGATTTGGGAGGGGGAAGGAACTTCAGAAATGAGATAAGACGTAGTCATTGAAACTTAAAATTCAGTGAGTAATTAAAACAACAGGTTGGACACACTGCTAAAGAGAAAAGTAGAGATTTGAAAAACAGATCCAGAGAAATTACTCACAAGGGGCATGGATATAAAAGAGAGATTAAGAGACTGGTAGGATATATTGGGAAGGTGCAACATTTATGTAACACTATCAAGGAGAAAATAATTGAATAAATGTGAGACAAACAATATTTATAGAAAAGATACTTAAGAATTTGCCAGAAATGATGGAAGCCATAAAACAAGTTGAGGAACACAAGGCCTGAGCTGGATTATCCTCTTTAACCCATTCCTTAATACACAGTGGTGAAACATCAGGTTCACTGAGTAGTGGGTTTTCTTCAGCATCAGATCTTCAGTTTCCAAGGTTTGCTTCCCCTCTGCCACTTCCAAAGGAGTCTGGGTGCATATGTATGTAAGGTCACTTTCTTTAGAAGAGAAAGGAAACTTTGTTTTATTATTTTATTACACAGACACACACACAGACACACACACAGACACACACACACCAATCAGAAGATTGGTAGTGGATTACTTGCCTGTTTCTTATTGTAAAATTTTTGATTGGTGCCCTGGTAGTGGACCCTCATAGAAAAGCTTCAGGCTAGAATGTTACAGGGAAGGGAAGGGGAGAACTTAACTTGGACATCCTAGTTAGATGCTACCTCTTGTGCTGAATCATCTTTTATAAGGGATTCTAGTATAGATCTGGGCCTTTTTAAATTTGGACATTTGTGGAAATTTTCTGGGTCATGTTAATGCAGCCTACATGTGTGGCACAGAATTCATTGAATATACAGTAAGACTTTTAATATTATGTACAGATAATTTAAGAAGTATAATAGTTTTGTTAATGTATTTTTAAAAAGAAAAATCATCAGTTAATATTTGTTAAGCTTTTCTAAATGTAAATTGTTTGGAAGGTAACATTAAGTCTGAGATTTTCTATCATTTTACTCTAGGCAGCACACTTCTGCTTTTGTTCCTTCATCAGGACGAATCTATTCTTTTGGACTTGGTGGTAACGGGCAGCTAGGAACTGGTTCAACAAGCAACAGGAAGAGTCCTTTCACTGTGAAAGGAAATTGGTTCCCTTATAATGGGCAGTGTCCACCAGATATTGGTAAGTTCTGTTATTTTAAAGCTTTGCTATACACATTAAAGTTATTTGTTAAAATGCTGCTCTTAAATGATGAAGTTTTCTACATTTGAATGAAAGAATTGTAAGATACATTGTTTAATGAAAATAGCAAGATGTAGAACAGTGCACATATTTGCTTAGTTTGTTTATGCTTGCTTATGTATGCATAAGGAAACTCATGGTAAATTAGTAAAAGTGGTTTCAGAGGGCTAGGCACATGGGAATTGGGTGGTGGCTAGATGCCGGTGGGAAGGGGTGTTTTTTTATTTTTAATTGTGGCAAAATAGACATTATTCAAAATTTATGAACTTAGCCATTTAAGATGTACAGTTCAGTAGTGTTCAGTACATTGACATTGTTGTGCAACCGATCTCCAGAACTCTTTTCATCTTGCAAAATTAGAACTCTGTATTCATTAAACAGCAAGTCTGCATTTACTCCCCCCGATAGCTGGCAGACACTGTTCTGCATTTTGTCTCTGTGTATTTGACTTGACTCTGGGTACATCATGTAAGTGGAATCACACTATTTGTCTTTTTGTGGCTGGCTATTTCATAAACTTAGCATAATGTCATTAAAGTTTATCCATGTTGTAGCATGTGTCAGAATTTCCTTCCTTTTTAAGGCTGAATAACATTTTATTGTACATATATACCACATTTTGTTTATCTGTTCATCTGTTGATAGACACTTGGATTATTTCTGCCTTTTGTTACTATTGTGAATCATGCCACTGTAAACATGGGTGTACAAATATCTCTTGAAGATTCTGCTTTCAATTTATTTTGGACTTTAAAATATATAATATTTCCTGTTTTTTTGAAATTTGGATCATATGAATATATTACCTATTCAGAGTATTAAAATTTTTAAATTTGCAGGGTGCCTGGGTGTCTCAGTCAGTTAAATGTCTGTCTTCAGCTCAAGTCATGATCTTGCGGTCTGTGAGTTCAAGCCCTGTGTTGGGTTCTGTTGCTGACAGCTCAGAGCCTGGAGCCTGCATCACATTCTGTGCCTCCCTCTCCCTCTGCCCCTCGCCCACTCACACTCTTGTCTCTCAAAAATGAATAAATGTTAAAAAATATATATATAAGATTTTTAAATTTGCTTCTGTATCCCTATGGCTTTAACCAAGTCTTTGATTTATTTTTATTTTCTATTATTTTTTTAGTGGACCTAGTTATTTTTTCATTGGTGTTAATTTATTTGCTAAAGAGTTTGAAATATTTGAATTAATTTTTTTTAATGTTTATTTTTGAGAGAGAGAGAGAGACAGAGACCGAGCACAAGCAAGGGAGGGACAGAGAGAGAGGGAGACACAGAATTCGAAGCAGGCTCTAGGCTCTGAGCTGTCAGCACAGAGCCTGATGCGGGGCTGGAACTCATGAACTGCGAGATCATGACCTGAGCTGAAGTCGGATGCTTAACCGACTGAGCCACCCAGGTGCCCGTAAAATGTGCTTTTTTAAAATAGATACATTTCCTTTACTATCCTAAACTGTTTCTCAGAATTTTGTTCCTGTTCATTTTATCTGTGTCTGATTTTCTTTGGGATTTTTCTTAGAGTTGTAAGACTTGTGTCTCTCAATATTTTATTCAGCGATGAGCATACTATAAAGGTTGATATTTGAAAAGGTCCATAACTTTTTATGAATGGCCTTAAAGATTCTTTTTTATTTATTTATTTTTTAGTAACTAAAAGGTAAAGTAACTATCAGTTACACTTTATCATTTAGCAAAGGTCAGGATATCATACTATTTTTTCTTGTTTTTGTTTGATTTTGTATTTAGTATATGGCTTCATTTTCTTCCAGTTACTCTTAGGTTTAGGACGTACATTTATTTTAGTAATACTGTTCTTGTGTCCTTAGTGGCATGTTAGTTTTATTATATCAGTTTCTTACCCAAAAGGCACTGTTAATAACATAATAAAGAGATTATATAATTTAAAACAGCATGGATATTGTAAGGAAATCATGTATTTGTAAAGCTTAGTCACTTATGGATGCATTTTGTTATCTTTGAAACTGTGTACCTTGAGATTATTTGCGTTCAAATGGGAAAGGAAATGGAATTTTAAAATTACTTGTTTTGCTGCAACTTCGTTTCATCAAAACATTGTTGATTGACCGTAGACAAAAGGTACAAAGAGCTCAGGTGTCCCATCAACAGATGAATGGATGAAAAAAATGTGGTATATGTATATAATTGAATATTAGCCATGAAAAGGAATGGAATTTTGATACATGCTACAACATGGAAGAGTCTTGCAAATATTATGCTCACTCAAAAGAGCCAGACACAGAAGGACAATATATCAAGTGACTCCTCTTAAATGAGGTACCTACAACAACAGTCAAAGGTATAGAGATAGAAAGTAGAATTCTGGTTACCAGGGACTGGGGGGAGGGGAGAACAAGGAGTTGTTTAATGAGTGCAGTGTTCCTGTTTGGGTTGATAAAAACTTTATGGAAATGAATAATGGTGATAGTTACACTTTTTGAATGTATTTAATGCCACTGAATTGTACATTTTAAACAGTTAAAATGGTAAATTTGATGTACATTTTATCACAAATTATATGTATGTATTGTATATAATATATATAATGGTTGATAATTATTTTGTAATGTACTAAAGTTGTGTAGGATAAAAACTAGTTAAATGTGAATTTAATTTTCTCAGCCCCTCCAGAGGTGAAGCCCATGGCCCCCACCTAAATCACATTGTTAGCATAAACTATCTAATGGGACCTTAAGATCACAGGTAAACAACAACATTGTTAACAGAATATTCCAGACTTGGAACTTGGTATAGGCCAGGGAAGATCTTTCTTTAGAATGTATATAGTTTGGACAACTACATTAGTTTCCTAGGACTGCTGTAACAAAATATCACAAACTGGATATCTTGAGCAAAAATTTATTGACTCAGTTCTGGAGGCTAGAAGTCCAAGATAAACATGTTGTCAGGGTTAATTTCTTCTGAGTGCTGTGAAGGAGACTGTGTTCCATGTGTCTCTCCTGACTTCTGGTGGTTTGCTGCAATCTTTGGCATTTCTTGGCTAGTAGTAGATACCTGCCTTCATCTTCACATGGCGTTCTCTCTCCATGTGGATCTGTGTCCAAATTTTCCCCTTTTATAAGGACATCAGTCATTTTGTAGTAGGGGCTCACCATACATAGAATGACCTTGACTTAGCTTGTTACATCTGCAGTGATCCTGTTTCTGAACAAGTCACATCCTGAGGTGCATCGGTTTAGGACTTCAACGTGAATTTTGAGGAGACAAATTCAACCCATGACAATATCCCAAACCTGAGAAGTTTTAATCTTTTACTTCACTGGCTTTATTATAGGCTTTGGTTCCATAACTGCAGCCAGCCTTTGTTCCTTAAAATGAGTTGTCATACCTAAAATCCAGTTCTCAGATATGTTCTTCAGATAAGTACTTGGTTGCATAGTTGATTTGTTCAATCAATTATGAAAGAGGTACAAACTATAAGAAGGGGAACAGATTCTTACCGAACCTATATAAATAACTGTATTACTGTTTATTTTATTTTTGAGAGAGAGAGAGCATGATCAGGGGAGGGACATAGATAGAGGGAGACACAGATTCCGAAGCAGGCTCCAGACTCTGAGCTGTCAGCAAAGAGCTGGACGCAGGGCTTGACTCATAAACTGTGAGATCATGACCTGAGCCAAAGTCAGATGCTTAACCGACTGAGCTACCTGGACGCCCTATTACTATTAAAACAAAGGAGAACTAGTAAGAGTTTGAATTCTCATTGAATTCTGGGGGTCAGTGTGTGTGTGTGTGTGTGTGTGTGTGTGTGTGTGTGTGTATAAATACATATATATATGTATGTATTATATGTATTATATATGTATTTATATAATATGTATATATTAAAAATATATAAAATTTAATAAATACATGTATATTATATATGTATTTATATATTTATGCATTATATATGTATTTATATAATAAATATGTATTTATATGTATTTATATTTATATATATAAATGTATAAATATGTATTTATATGTATATATATTTATATAATATATATGTATTTATATATATATATGTATTTATATATATATATCTTATTTTGAGAGAAAGCGAGAGTGCACTAGTGGGGAGGGGCAGAGAGAGAATGGGGGAGAGAGAATCCCAAACATGCTCCGTGCTGTTAGCATGGAGTCTGATGCAGGACTTGAACTCATGAACATTTAACCACCTGAGCCACCCAGGCACCCCAAGAATCAGATAATAATTTTTTTAATTGACATATATTAATTTCAGGTATAAAACATAACGATTTAGTATTGTATACATTGCAAAATGTAATTAAAATCTCACCATAGCTACAAAATTATTTTCCTTATGATCAGAACTTGTAAGATTTACTCTCTTAACAACTTTCAAATATGTAATAGATTATTATTAATTATAGTCACCATGCTGTACATTACATCTCCATGACTTATTTATTTTATATCTGGAAATTTGTATCTTTTGATGCACTTCACCCATTTTGTCCACCCTCCCACCCCCCTTACTTCTGGCAGCCACCAATCTGTTCCCTATATATATGAGCTTTTTTGTTTTTTTAAGACTCCACATAGAAGTAAGTGAGATCATAGGGTGTTTGCCTTTCTCTGACTTATTTCACTTAGCCTAATACCCTCAAGGTTCATCCTTGTTGTAACAAATGTCAAGATTTCCTTCTTTTTTATGACTGAATAATATTCCATTGTGTGTGTGGGGTGGGGGGGGAGAGAAAGGAAGGAAGGAAGGAAGGAAGGAAGGAAGAAAGAAAGAAAGAAAGAAGAAAGAAAAAGAAAGACATTTTCTTCATTCATCTATCAGTGGGCAGTTAGGTTGCTTCCATGTCTTGGCTATTATAAATAATAATGCAGTGAACATGGGGGCATATGTATCTTCTCAAGTTCGTTTTTTCATTTCTTTGGATAAATACACAGAATTGGAATTGCTGGATTGTCACAGACTATGAGTCTGGAGTTCTCTCTTGTCCAGCAAGAGAGCAGATGCAGAATTGGATATGAGAGAGGCTAATGTCCAGGAGGAGACCAGAGCCCCAAGCAGGGGTTTTGTCTCTTTTATTGAGCTCTCAAGATCTTACACACGTGGTGAACATGAAGAAAACAATCAGATGGTAATTGTTAACGTGTGTGTAAGAAGCAAAGGATCTGGGGGGCAAGTGGGGTTTGTGATCAAAGCACAATAGTATATTAGTGCCAGATGGAAATTAATTTCCTGAGGTGATATAACAAGTTACTCGTGACCCCATTATAATATCTCACTGGCTAACTTTGGGTGTTTTGCCCCATGGTGGCAGCTTTCCGCCCAAAGCTTTTTTCTGACCCATTTATGTCAGAAGGAAGTCTTGAACCTATTTCCCCACACTGGATCGTATGGTAGTTCTATTTTTAACTTTTTGAGTTGTTTGTTTGTTTAAGTAGGCTCTGCACCCACTGTGGGACTTGAACTCATGACTTTGGGATCAAGAGTCGAGGCTGACTGAGCCAGCCAGGCACCCCTCTATTTTCTACTTTTTCGAGAGACCTTCATAAAGTTTTTTTTATAGTGGTTGCACTAATTTACATTCCAACCAACAGTGCCCAAAGGTTCCCTTTACTCCACATTCTCACCAGTGCTTGTTATTTCTTATGTTTTTGATAGTAGCCAGTCTAACAGGTATGAGGTGATATCTCAGTGTGGTTTTGATTTGCTTTTGTCTGATGATTAGTGATTCAAGCACCTTTTTGTTTACTTTTTGGTCATCTGTCTTCCTTGGAGAAATAATCTGTTCATATCCTCTGCTTATTTTTTAATCAGATTATTTGTCTTTTAGCTATTGATTATGAGTTCTTTATTCATTTTGGATATTAACCCCTTATCAAATATGTGATTTGCAAATATTTTCTTTCCATAGGTTGCCTTTTCATTTTGTTCATGGTTTCCTTTGCTGTGCAGAAGCTTTTGGTTTGATGTAGTCTCACTTGTTTATTTTTGCTTTTATTGTCTTTGCTTTTGGTGTCAAACCCAAAAAATCATCTCTAAGACTGATGTCAAGGGGCCTACTGCCTATGTTTTCTTCCAGGAGTTTTATGATTTCAGGTCTTCTATTCAAGTCTTTAATCCATTTTGAGTTAGTATTTGTGTATGGTATAAGATAGTTGTCCAATTTCATTCTTTTGCATGTGGCTGTCCAGTTTTTCCAACACCATTTATTGAAGGATTGTCCTTTCCCCATTGTATATTCTTGGCTCCTTTATCATAAATGAATTGACCATATATGTGTGGATTTATTTCTGGCTTCTCTATACTATTCCATTGATCTATGTATCTGTTTCTATGCTAATACCATACTGTTTTGATTATGATAGCTTTGTAAAAATAGTTCAACCCTGCCTAGCTCTTGGTTGTCTCTCAAACCTTTGTGATTGTCCAAGCAGTCTTTAATTTTTAATCGCTCCCAGTAATTGAGGGTGTGTGAAGGCCAGTGGGTGTTCCAAATGGGAGGATCTCAGTCAGCACTTAGATTCAAGCTGATTGGAAACCAGACTTTCAGGTAGCAGACTTTAAAGTATGCAAATACGTATATTCTTTGGGGATCACAAGCGTAAGTCCCACTAGCCACTAGATCCTAGAGGGACGCCCTGGGCAGCAACCATGAAAATCAGGGCACCAGACAGTGGTACAAGCTCCTTCCCAGGAAAGAACAGTGACTTGAAGTAATGCAGAGGTACAGGGCAAAGATGGCATCCACTAGCCTCAGTCCCCAGAGATCAGTCACCTCAGTAGGTCACTAGATGTATGCTAAACCAGAAGCCTACCCCTAAGGTTGAAGCTCCAGGACATGCAAATAAGCCTTCTTCACAGAAAGACAGATATATTTCAGTCTGCTATTTGTGCTGTGCACTGGTGGTGGTGGTAGTGGGGGGGTTGCCAGCCCAGAACTGTCTCTTGATTGTTACAGCCCATGGGACCTCCTCTCCCAGGAATGCAAGTCCCGCTATCAACCAGAACCAGACAATCAAGGGTCATCCACTAGGCGGCAGCCACAAAAATCAGAGCAACTGATGTGTATATAGCTCCCCTCTGGGAGATACTGGTGCTCTGGAGTGTGGCAGAGGGAGAGCACAGAGGTAAGGCCTTCCCTCTGAGGTCTCTGGAGAGTATCCTTACAAGTAGAATCTTGAGACTTATGCTTAATTAGAAGCCTGCCTCTCAGACTACAGCTACAAAGATAAGCTAATAGGACTCTTGCAGAAAGATTGGAAGTCTCCATCTGTTGCCTCTTGCTATGCCCTAGGGGTGGTAGCTGATTAAGAACTCTTTCTGTGTTGATTACAGTCCTGTGAGACCCATGAGCCAGGTGACGGAGAGGTGTTCCCTGGGCTGCAGCCACAAAAACTGAGATACCACATGAGGATGCAAGCTCCTTTCTGGGAGATACTGGCAAGCTGAAGTGAGGCAGAAGGAAATACCATTTTTAATGTTTCATTTCAGCTTAACAAAGCACAATTTACAAAATTCTTGTGAATTAGATAACTTTAGGAAGACAAATAGTTCCCTTATATATCAAAAAAACCCCAGAACATTAAAACAAAATTAAACATTATTCTAAACAAATAACCACAATAAATTTTTCATCAGTTCATTCCTTCATCAGTTCCTCCTTCCAGAGGTGTTCTTGTTCTGTTGGATTTTGGATTTGCAGTTTCATAAAACTGCTTATAGACTTTTAAAAAAAGGAGTAATTCTAATACAGTCCGCTGGTATGTTGTGAAGTTAACTGTCTCCTCAGAAGCCTGTATCTAAATGTCTATTCTTTGAAATATAAGTGCTTTCATCTAGCTGGTACAGTTCTTTTCGCATGTATCTGAGATGTCCTTTTTTTGAAAACACAAACTCTGGCCGTGTCAGAGTTTATAGGAGAAACTTCAGGCAAGCATCGGAGTAAAACAAAAACTATCAATAGATGACTGAAGCTTAAAATGTGTGTTGCTAATTTATTGCTGATAGTTGTCAAATGGAAAGATCTGATGAGGGTTCATTATAAGAATAAGATAGCTGACAGGGATATTTGGTTGTTTCTGTGACATGCAAAACACATTATTCCAAGAAGTTTTTTAAATAAAATGTTTCTAAAGGTGACGATTAAGCTTGTTCTCAAAGAAGTCAGTGACTCCTTTAACATCTGATTCATAAATGTGGAAGACTATAATTTCTTACAGAAGAAAAATGTTGAGGGGCGTCTGGGTGGGTGCTTCAGTCAGTTAAGTGTCCAACTTGATTTAGACTAAGGTCATTATCTCTCCCTCTTCTCTCTGCCCCTCTGCCAATAGTGCACATGTGCCCTCAAGCACTCTCTCTTTCAAAAAAAAATGTTGAGATATAACATGATAATCCTAAGACCTAATTACCAGGAATAACAAAGAATGTCAAGTGAAGAGATTCAGTAAGTCAGGAATCAAGATTAGACATCAGTATATTTTGTAAAATTTGTGCATAAGTGAAATACATCCCATTTGCAAACAAGATGATACTAGATATGAATTAAAGCAGTAAGAATATACCATGAAACACTTAAAATAACAGTTAAATAATAACTGAAATTAGGATTTACCACCTGAACTTTGATAAATACAGGAAAGCTGGAACAATTTCAAAAGAGTTTTGAATAGTGTTTTACTTCATATTTAAACATCTGTGGGTTTTTTTTTTGTTTGTTTGTTTTTAATGTTTATTTTTGAGAGAGAGAGACAGAGTGTGAGCAGGGGAGGGGCAGAGAGAGAGAAAGACACAGAATCTGAAGTGGGCTCTAGGCTCTGAGCTGTCAACACAGAGCCCAACTCATGGCTTGGATTCCTGAACCACGAGGTCATGACCTGAGCCGAAGTTGGATGCTTAACCGACTGAACCACCCAGATGCCCTTCATATATAAACATATTTCCATGTAAACATATGGAAAACAAAGATACTGACAAATCTCCAGGGACTTCTTATAAGACAAACAACTTTTGAAATATTTATATTTAATTACATCTTACCATATAAATTTAACTTAGGGAAGATTGGGTGTCTTTTCTAATTTCTTAAATAGTAACACTTTAAAGAAACCTAATTATTTCTAGCATCTCTTCTATATAAAAGAACAAACTTTTGTGATTCTCCAAGGCCTCTCTGGGAATTCTCAAAGTTATTTTCACTAATATGTAAAAGTTATCTTGCAAGTTTTAGTTTTCTATGTTGAGGATGTGATTTTGTGAATTAGTTTGCAAGAGCTGCCATAAAAAATACTACAGACTGGATGGCTTAGACAACAAATTTATTTTCTCAACAGTTTTGGAGGCTAGAAGTCCATGATCAAGGTATCATGTCAGCACTTTGGGTTTCTTCTGAGGCCTCTCTCCTTGGCTAGCAAAGTCTGCCTTTTTGCTGTGTCCTTAATGGCCTTTTCTCTGTGTGTGTGCATCACTGATGTCTCTTCTTTTTATTTTGAGGACTTCAGATATATTGGATTAGGGTCCTTCCCTAACAGCCTCATTTTACCTTGATCATTTCTTCAAAGACCCTTTCTCTGAATACAGCTATATCTGAGTTACTGAGGGTTGGGACTTCAACATATGAACTTTGAGGGAAATAATTGAACCCATAACAGAAGGCAAAAATCAAAGAAATTGTGAGAGGACTTGAACACTTTATTAAGATATAATTATTGATATTAGAAACAATACTTGGTTACTCAAAGTGACAAAGATTTCAGAGTAAATTGTGGGGGGGTAATGAAATTGGAAATGTTTATTAGCTCTTCCAAAACTGAGGAACATTTTTTTCCCCCTTAAATAATGAAAGACAATAAAAGCAACATAAAGTATTGAAAACTATTCTTTTTTTTTCCAGTATATGAAATTTATTGTTAAATTGGTTTCCATACAACACCCAGTGCTTGCAAACTATTCTAATAAGACAAAGAATTTTTGCTGTCTAGCAGATTCACAAAAAGTAAAGAATAACATTTTATATTATAGGTGAAGGAAGACAATCAGTAAACCATGGGAGCACACACTTTAAAATTGAGTGCAATTTGCTAAGACATTAACACATTTTATAGCTTCTTTCAGAGTAAGCAAGGCAAATAAAATTCACTTGTCACATTGTCTTTGGTTATGCTCTTTCGTATTCTGGAACAAACTGACTTGCTTCAGAATAGGTCGTGTTGTCTTAAGAGGGTCCATGAAATCAAAATGACTTTCATATTAATACTAAGATGTTATCTTTGCTAAGATGTAGTGCATTCTTATTGCTCATTTTTAAATGAATCAGTATTTTAAATATTTCTTAATTTTAAACTCTACTCCACTAAAAATCTCTGCTTTTAACCCCTTAAGTACTGAGAAGTTGTTTAGGGTCCTGAGTGTCCTAAAAGTATAAAGGAGTTCAGAGAATATCAAAAACTACTCCTTTTCCTTGTAAGTCAAAAGCATGTGCATAGCTGTATCTCTGTCAGTACTGCTCCTAAATAGAAGTACAGTTTATAGAACTGTAAGTAGCTCAGTGATTCCTTTTAGGTGGAGATATTCCTGAAGGGTGCTTTAATCAGGACTTAGTGTAAGGGTAGGGGGAGACAGGGGGCCCTATTTCAAAGTCTTCTCAATTTTCTCTGACAATGTAAAAAGTCTTTTGTAAACAGTAAGGAGAATATGAACTAGCCCTCCTAGATATGATAACATGTGCTATGTAAAACTGTAACAGATCAGATTATTGGTATATACAGGCATTCCATTATTACTTAATGGAAAGTCCGGGGGCGGGGGGAGTGGCAGAAATTCCCATATAGGTATTGTATATAGGTTTTATTTCAACTTCAAACTCTGGTTGCTTGGTATTGGTGCTTGGAGGTACATACTGAGAAGGACTTTGAGAACACTTTTGGGATAGAGAATAGTGTCAGTATTGCTTAGAGTTGTGGTGTAGGTGGAAGAGGCAGTGCCTTTTCACAACTTTAAAACAAGGCATCACTAATCTATGAAGAGGGAAAAATTACTCAACACATGAAAATTGGAGAGAAAAAGTCAGTTTAGATCCTAAGAGTATCCACTAAAATAAGTCATAAAAGGATTCAAGAATTAAATGTTTAAAAGTTCTTAAGAAAATAATTCTCTGATTTGAACATGGGAAAGCTTTGGGACTCCTGGCTGCCTCAGTTGGAAGAACATGTGACTCTTGATATCGGTGTTGTAAGTTCAAATCCCAGGTTGGGTGTAGAGATTACTTAAAAAGACAAAACACATGAACATGGGGAAGGCTTTCTCAGCATATGGCAGTGAAAGTCTTCATAAAGGATGAGATTTAAATACATTTGATTAAATGGAAAAAGAAATCTGTGAGTCAAAATTAAATAAGAAAAATGGCTGTAGCAAATACACCCTAAGATTAATTAACCTGAATAGCCAAAGTGTTTATACATATTGGTGAAGAAAACAGTAAGGTACCTAATAAATAAATAAGACAAACATTAATAAGAATAAATAGGGGCACCTGGGTGGCTCATTTGGCTAAGCGTCCGACTGTTGATTTCAACTCAAGTCTTGATCTCACATTTTGTGAGATTGAGCCCCACTTGGGGCTCTGCACTGACAGCATGGAGCATGCTTGGAATTCTCTCTTTTCCTGCCTGCCCCTCCCCCGCTTGCATGTGTGCACGTTTTCTCTCTCTCTCTCTGTCTCTCTCTCTGTCTCTCTCAAAAATAAAGATTAACAAACAAAAAAAGATGCTTAATAAAGGGAATTAATAAAAATTCCCAAAGAGGAAATTTGTGTTACTAAAAACCCATGCAAAAATTATTACCCTCTTTAGTATTGAAGAAATGCATATTCAAAAAGCAAGAGAAGAGTAAGTAAATGGAAAAGATCAAGAGTTGGTATTTTCCTATTTCAGTGTAACAAACTATGTATAGATGGGAGGAAGCTAATGGGCCAGCTACAAGATGAGGAAGTAGTGTTAGCATATCATTATTTTTCAACCCACAGTGAATAGTCTTAGCACTGAGCGTCGGTAGTTCCTAACATTGCAAAAAGGAATCCAACCATACATTATGTGCTTCCTGATGGATGAATGATTCCCAGTATCACCTTCTAGTAGTTTTGTTTGTTGAAGCAAACAAACTTATTTAATTAAAGCCTGTCTAGATCTAACTACCAATTTACAGGAAGTACAAAAGACCAAGAAAAATGTGAAGAGAAACTTTGGGGGTACCATCAGCAAAATTCAGTCTGCAAGAAGCTGTATAACACAAATGACTAGGTTTTATAAATTTTTTGGAGTAGTAATTAAAAGGAAATTAAGAAAAATAATTTTTGGCATCTTCCTCATACCCCCCAGAAACCCATTCATGTACTATACTTCTTGATTATTTATAGAGAGCAAAATCACATTTTGGGGATAAATGAATAACATCTTGCTAAATCTTTTGAGAAAGCGAAGGATTTCATGTAGATTTATTAAAATGATATAGAGAAAAGATTTTATGTTGAATCACTGATTTATTTAATATTTTAGATTTACCCTTTTAATCTATTTTTAAAAGTTGTTTTGACCTTAGAACATTCTTGGTACTTGTGGAAAATTTAGTCATATTGATGTTCTGAACTCTGAACTTCTTACTATTAGTATGTTCTAAGCTAGATAAATATTACTTTATATATTCATGTTAACAAATATCTAGCGAGTTCTTTTGCAAATAAAACATTATGCTTGGTAGTAGGGAATAAGGAAATTAAGATGTGGTTCCTTCCTTAAGCATTTTTAATTCTGTAGCAGCCACGGTCAAAATAATACAAAATGAAGAATTAGTCATCTAAGGGGTGGTGGGGGTCAGCAGGATGACAGAAATGTATTATATTTGGAAATAATTAGCCTTAAGTTAACAGTACTGAGCTTTGGTGTTTTGGTATGTAATACCCTAAGTACTATCCCAGCAATACTTTTTTCCCCCAGTAGTACTTTTGATAATACTCTTTCCATTTTGAGAAGTAGAAGAGAAGAAAGGAAGGAACTTTGAATGTCTTTTTTTTTTTTTTAAGTTTATTTTTGAGAGAGAGAGAAGGTGTGCCAGCAAGCAGGGCAGGGACAGAGAGATTGGCAGACAGAGGATCTGAAGCAGGCTCCACACTGACAGCAGAGAGCCCAGTATGGGCCTCGAACTCAGGAACTGTGAGATCATGACCTGAGCTGAAGGCAGACGCTTAACCGACTGAGCCACCCAGGCGCCCCTGAATATCTTTTTTTTTTTTTTTTTTTAAATAGGCTTCACACCCAATGTGGGGTTTGGATTCACAACCTTGAGATTAAGAGTCATGTGCTCTACTGACTGAGTCAGTGAGGCACCTTCCCCCACCCCACACCCCACACCCCTTTTAATCTCTTTTTGAAAAAGAACTTTATTGTCTTCGCTTCTAAATTTGCTTATTAATTTTTAATTTTTTTTGACTGGATTTGGGTTTATTGACAAACAGTTGCCAATGAAGAGCTGTGTCAGCTTACTTTTATACAGCTATATTGAGAGAAAATAATTTTGCATTATCAAGTGTTTGTTCAAGAAGCTTTTTTAAAAAAATATAATCGATTGTCAAATTAGCTAACATACATGTGTGTATACAGTGTACTCTTGGCTTTTGGGAATAGATTCCGGTGATTCATTGCTTATGTACAACACCCAGCGCCCATCCCAACAAGTGCCCTCCTTAATGCCCATCACCCATTTTTCCTGTCCCCCTGACACCCTACCCCCACCAGCCCTCAGTTTGTTCTGGTCTGCCTCCCTGTCTGTAACAAGTTGGGTTTTTTTGCTTTTTGTTTGTTTTTTCCCCCTTCCCTTCCCCTATGGTCTTCTGTTAAGTTTCTCAAATTCCACGTATGAAGAAGTTTTAATATTTACTTGTTTGTTGACATTCTTTTAAAAAATGAATATTCTTAATTTTAATTTCTTCTGAGCTGTCTTTTATACCTTTCATTCAGTTTTTACATTATCTTCAGTTTAAACTAAAGTATATTGGGATAAAAAAGATACAGACTAGATAACACCACTTTTTTGTGCAGAAGAAAAACTTACCAACTTCTGAGGTGCTGCTTATGCTTGTGGAATTGTTCGATGGTCCATCTCATTTCCGTAGTAATTACTAAGAATATTTCAAGTCATTTTATATCATTGAATGCTGAATGGTAGGTCTAATTAAATTAGATGATTAAGAGAAAATCCAATAGCATAGTTGATGCTCTGAAAAATTTCATGTAAATCTTGAATTTCTTTGCATTTTATTTTTATTACAGATTCTGAAGAATATTTCTGTGTGAAAAGAATTTTCTCAGGTGGAGATCAAAGCTTTTCACATTACTCTAATCCTCAGGTAACAGTAGTCATATAAATAATTATGAAGCTAATTATGAAGCTAAATTACTAATTAATTAGTAATTATTAATGTTCTTTGTATGTTACAAAGTAATTGCCTTAAATTTTTTTGCCCTCAAGTCTATAAAACTTTTCTGATCCAGTTGGTAAGTATTGTTTCAGGTGCTCAGTAGAGATATATGCATAGTGGAAACGTGTCTTGGTTTAAGTTATATATTTGTTTCCTCTGACTAATCTACTTATTTTTTAAATTTAGAACTGTGGGCCACCAGATGACTTTAGATGTCCGGATCCTTCAAAGCAGATCTGGACTGTGAACGAAGCTCTAATTCAAAAATGGCTGAGCTACCCCTCCGGAAGATTTCCTGTGGAGATAGCCAAGTAAGAAAAACATTTTACCGACACAAAACAAACACAAACATGACCTCTTACCTCCATGGTAGTGCATCCTGTATTTAGAAGTTTTTATTTAAGTATTTCACAAATGGTTTATGTACATAAGTTTAAATGTCTAGAATTTCTATAATAATGGATATTTTAAGAGATGTCATTTATATATAAGTTGTAATTCTTTCATGTATGTAATGTTAAATGATAACTTAAAGTACTAAACTTACCCACTTTAGGATTGGGTTTAAAATAATGTTACTTCTAGCATCCTAGGATCACTGTCTTTTAACTTTTGTATTCCATAAAAGATTTGAGTATTACTTCTTTCTTGAATATTTTGCTTATAGATGAACTTGTTTTAGTACTTACAGTTTTTTTGTTTTTTTGCAGGTGGTATTGGGTTTTGGGATATGGGGCTATATCTGATAATCTTTTTTGAATTCTAGATTGTTTTCCCAAATTAAAATTTTTCTTAAAAGCCCAAAGAGTGAAGTTCAGAAATATAGCATCCCAGATTAGATTTAATACCATGTGTAATTAAGAAAATTAAATGTGTATGTTTATGTAAAAAAAAATTTTTTTAAAGAACTTCAGTTTTTTAGTCTATGGTCATAACCACCCTGACTGTGCCTGATCTTAATTTGATTTCAGAAGCTAAGTAAGGTTGGGCCTGGTTAGTACTTGGATAGGAGACCTCCTGCGAATAGCCAGGTACAGTAGGCCTAAAACAAACAAACAAGCAAACAAGCAAAAAAACAAAATAAGACCATCAGATTTGTTTGAAGAATCAGAGGATGAGATTAGGGTAAACAGTAAACCTTTATCAAGTATTAATTAATCTTTAGTAATTTATAAAACTCTAACTACTTCTAATTGAGTATTGGTTAGAGGTGTACTCTGTGGCATTAAATATTAAATTAAATATTGTTATTAATAAAAAAGCAGGGGTGGGGTACACCTGGGTGGTTCAGTCATTTAAGCATCCGACTTCAGCTCAGGTCATGATCTCATGGCTCGGGAGTTCAAGCCCCATCAGGCTCTGTGCTGACAGCTCAGAGCCTGGAACCTACTTCCAATTCTGTGTCTCCTTCTCTCTCTGCCCCTCTTGCTCGCACTCTGTCTCTCTCAGAAAAAAAAGAAAAAAGTGGGGTGCCTGGGTGGCTCAGTCAGTTAAGCATCCTACTTTTGATCTTGGCTCAGGTCATGATCTCAACAGTTGGTGAGTTTGAACCGTGCATTGGCCTCTGTGTTGACAGCCTTGTGGAGCATTCTTGGAATTCTCTCTCTTTCTCTGTCCCTCCCCCAGTCATGCTCACTCTCTTTCTCTCTCAAAATAAATAAAAATAAACATTTTTTTTAAAAAAGGAAAACATGTACATTTCTCATTTTGTGATTTGTGGATTTTTAACTTTCTTTCTAGCGAAATAGATGGAACATTTTCTTCCTCTGGTTGTCTAAATGGAAGTTTTCTGGCTGTTAGGTAAGTGGTAGTTCTTTGGTATGTGGAATTTTTCAAATTTATTGTATTAAGTAATATATTAAAGAAGTGAAATAACTTTACAGTTTTATTATTTTCCTTCTTTCTCTCTCTTTTATTTTTGTTTTTTCTTTTATAGCAATGATGATCACTATAGAACAGGCACCAAATTTTCAGGAGTTGATATGAATGCTGCTAGGCTTTTATTCCACAAACTTATACAACCTGATCATCCTCAAATATCTCAGCAGGTTTGTTCTTAAAGTATTTTATATTTGTGTTATGTAGTCTGTTGAACTTTATAATCCATGTTACTTTGTATATAGCCTAATTAACTTTACAGTTTCAAATGCTTCATTATGAAGTGTTGTCTGTGATTTTATTATATAAACTAATATAAGAATTAATAGGGTTTTATTTTAAAACATTTCTAATTTATCAAGTAAATTTATCAAAGTAAATTGAAAAATTTGCAATTTTATCAAGTATTTGTAAAGCTTTCCAGATGTTTGAGTGGACCTTTAATTACTTAACATTACGCTGTTGGTTAAGTCTTTAGACTTGCACACAAGATTTTTAAAATTTTCTTAGCAGTGCTCTTAGGCATTAATTTTCATTGTGCTTCAAAGTACATTCAGTGATTAATTGTAAGCTACATTTTTGTAAAATACCATTTCATGTTTGCTGTATTGTAAGATTTTTCTTCTTCTTTTTGGAAAGTACATTTATTTTAAATAAAGGAGGTTTTACTTTTTGTCAAAATATAGGTGGCAGCTAGTTTGGAAAAGAATCTTATCCCTAAGCTGACTAGCTCCTTACCTGATGTTGAAGCATTGAGGTTTTATCTTACTCTACCAGAATGCCCCCTGATGAGTGATTCCAACAATTTCACAACAATAGCAATTCCCTTTGGTACAGCTCTTGTGAACCTAGAAAAGGCACCACTGAAAGTACTTGGTAAGAATTTTAGTATTTTTTCCTTTTGTAATTTTTTCGCTTTAAATGAAAATCCTCATAAGTTTTTAATTTTTTTGCTGTCTGAAATTTTGCTGTCCTGCTTATTTGACACTTAGTGAAAAATAAACCTATTTTTCCTTTTATTGCTTTTTTTAGTCCTCTGAAAAACTAGTCCACTAGTTTTTAGAGGCAAAGCATGTTAAATATTAAAATTTTAATCAAACACAGCAAAGACAGTATCAGGAAAGATAAAAACTGTTTTCCATATTCCCCTCTCTCATCCCCTCAGTCTTAACTATTAAAGAAGTAAAGGAGGAGGAACAATTAAAACTGAACAAACATGGGTTAGTAAATCCTCTTTGAACTCTGTTAACTCTTCGCCTTACATTTCTCTTACTTGGTAATTTCCCCATGTTTGATTTTATTTCTCTGCATGTAGATGAGATTCTACTGCTCATCTGATCTTATTTTTCTGTCTCTAGACTCTAGTTTTTTGGCCTAAACTTTTCTCACCTTAACTTTTCATATTGTATAAATTTCATCTCTGTTCCTGACCATTAAAGTTTGCTTGCTACATTTAATCCGATACTCTCCTTCCTGATAGTATTTGTCGGTTTGTGAAGCTGAGATATATAGAACTAATAAAATCAATACAAGAGGTTTTAGGCTGAGAGTGAGCAGAGAAAGTAGCAAGCAAGGAGTAGAATCCTGAATTCCGAGAGAATTCATGAATAAGAGTGAAGCAGGGACTCACAAGAGTATTGCTTCCATGTTGTCAAAAGTGTTTGTATTCTTTCTGTCTGCTTTATAGGATTATGGTATTTGTAGTTAATAACTGCAAATAGTGAATGTGGTGAAGGACAGACATGTTATACTTTACATTGTTCTCAGTATCTGATTTTCAGGAGTACCTTGCATTTTAAAGGTGGTGCTTCACAGTATTTCAACTTTGTTAAGTTAAAAAATAAAACTTGGAAAGATCCCAAAGTGTTGGGATTTTAGAATGTTTAAAAATCAAAATTCTAACAAAGCACTTTTTAAAAAAAAAAGTTTAGTGGGTTTTTTTTTTTTTAAGTTTATGTATTTATTTTTTTAGTAATCTCTATACCCAGTATAGGGCTGGAACTCATGATCCTGAAAGAGTCGCATGCTTTTCTGACTGAGCCAGCCAGCACCCCCCAACCCCACCCAAAGTACTATTTAATAACTGATTTTAATATTAGGTATCGTAATGAGTTTTTAGTATCTAGGAAGCCAAGAAATAAATTCAGTAACCATTCTTACTTTATTTTTGCTTTTGAGAGCTTTTTAGAACAGTATTCTTTAACTTAAGAGTAGGATGGTATCTCCAAATCCTAGAATAAAATACTGTTATATGAATCTTCCTGAGATTTTCAAAGGGCTAAGAGCCACTGCTTTTAGAAGAAAAGTCCCATATGATTCCTTTGAAAACTGTGATTTTTTTAAAAAATTCATTTTATTTTTGTGTTCACCCTTTAACAGAAAACTGGTGGTCAGTACTTGAGCCTCCACTGTTCCTCAAGATTGTAGAACTTTTTAAGGAAGTTGTGGTACATCTTTTGAAACTCTACAAGATCGGCATTCCCCCTTCTGAAAGAAGAATTTTCAACAGTTTTCTTCATACTGCATTAAAGGTTTTAGAAATATTGCATAGGGTATGTTCAGCAGTTCCTTTTTTCCCCTCTTTTCTCATTGCTACTGACAGATCGATATTTATTTTAACATTAATATTACAAATTTAGGTTAGCCTAAGAGATGTATATTACAGAAATTTAGAAAAGTTACCTAAATGTTTCTTTAATACATACTTTGGAGCTTTGGTCTTACTTGACTTTGTTAGGCATTTGTAGATAGCTTTTTCTGTAGTTGGGCAGAACAATAGCATACTAATGAATTAGAATTCTTCTTACCTTTTCTTGTGAAGAACATAATTTGTTAGTTTAAATATGATTTTTGTTATTTATAGGTGGTTATCATATGAGACTGCATCCTAGTTATGATTATGAACATTTAAACTCAAGTTTTTTGCTATTAGATACTAATGGCTTCAATCAAAGTATTTCCTTTTGAAATAAATGACTAACTTGAAATTGGAACCACCTATAATTCATTAATTTGCTTATTGTTCTTTCCTGCCCTTCTTCCCAATGTAAGAAATAGTACCCTTTACACTTGTAGCAGTTCAAAGTTATATGAAGAAGTAGAGTCTCAGCTGTTTCATTAAAGATGGATTTGAGACATCCCTGACAGCTGGTAGGTATATCTTTGTTACACCATTTGGTATTCTTGAGGAGCTGTTTTGGGAGACATGACCTAAGGGGAGAAGCATATTTCTTATCTCTAAAATGACTGAAAAACCCTTAAGAACTTTAATCTTTAGTTTCTTTTTCTTCTGTAGCATTTTCAAACTCTTGCCTAGCACTAAGGTAAATGTTAAGGGATAAAAGAGATAGTCCTTCTGTTCTCTGTAAGAAAGAACTTGTGTAGACCATTTGCTTTTCTTCCTTATTCTTTTAGTGAAGTTCTGGGTATTTCGTCAGCTAAACTTCTTGAACTTACTCTTTTCTTTTGTATTTAGTATGTTCATTCAAGATTCCTAGTAAAGTAGTCATGTCTTTTATTATAGTTGAAGAGATAATTGTCATTTCTTTCCATGGGAAAGTCATTCTTACATTTGCCTTTCCCAGAAGAAGGCTTTCTTCTAACATTTTAGGGTTAATTGGATTCTGCAGTAAACTGCTATTAAAGAAGATCCTTTGTCTTCATGGGATAAATATACTTTTTCTGTATGTCTTTTGTCTAGGATTTAAGAGATTAATTAGATTTTTCTTTTTCCTATTACTTCAGTGAACCATCCTTTGTCCATCAGCTGGACCCTATTCCCAAATAGTTATTCACTGTCTCCAGTCTTTATCTGCTTATCTTTATTGCCTCTTCAAAAAATAATTTTTTTCCTTAGCTGTGTCTGTTACCACAAGTTAAAGGGAGGGTGGAAGAAGGAGACGAAATATAACTTTTTGTTTTTTGCAAATAAAGACAGAACTTAAGCACGTAACTTAAGTTCTTTTAAAAAAAAAATTTTTTTTTTTTTACGTTTATTTTTGAGAGACAGAAACAAAGCACAAGCAGGGGAGGGGCAGAGAGAGAGGGAAACACAGAATCTAAAGCAGGCTCCAGACTCTGAGCTGTCAGCACAGAGCCCGAAGTGGGGCTCGAACCCACTAACCCCAGGATCATGACCTGACCTGAAGTTGGATGCTTAACCAACTGAACCACCCAGGAGGCCCCACAAGTAACTTAAGTTCTTTGCCTAGATCAGAGTCCTCAACTTGTACTGAGGAGGAACACTATAGGGCTCCATCTCCAAAGGCCTTTTTGAATTAAATTTTTTTTAATGTTTATTTATTTTTGAGAGAGAGAAACAGGGGAGGGCCATGAGAGAGAGGGAGACACAGAATCCAAAACAGGCTTGAGACTCTGAGCTGTCGGCACAGAGTTGGCACGGGGCTCAAACCCACAAACCATGAGATGATGACCTGAGCCGAAGTTGGATGCTTAACCAACTGAGCCACCTAGGTGGCTCCAGAGACCTTTTTGATGGAACCATGCTAGATACTAGGATCTTACATTCTTGCCAGCTAAAAGGGAAGGGAAAATAATTTTAACAGTGGCTAGAATTAGAACCTCCCTTGTATGTTAATTCATGTGAACACTTTACTATATTCTTCATTTAATTTTTTAAACTCTGTATAGTTTATGTTTTGCCCCTTAACCTAAATGTCAAAGATCATAAACCAGTAAGTAGCAGAGTTGAAATACAAATCCAAATCTACTTCCAAAGTCTCTGCTTTCTTTTCTTTTTTCTTTTCTTTTCTTTTCTTTCCTTTTCTCTTCTCTTCTCTTCTCTTCTCTTCCTTCTCTCTTCTCTCTTCTGTCTTCTGTCTTCTCTCTTCTCTCTTCTTTTTCTTTTTATTTCTTTCTTTCCCTCCCTATTTCTTTCTGTTTTTCTTTCCCTGCTGTTTCTAATGTACTACTCTATCAGCAGGTATAGTAATATATTTGGAAGGGGTTTGTTTTTATTTAAAAAATTTTTTTTATGTTTTATTTTTTATATTTGAGAGACAGAGACAGAGCGAGCACAAGCAGGGGAGGGGCAGAGAGATGGAGACAGAATCTGAAGCAGGCTCCAGGCTCCGAGCCATCAGCACAGAGTCTGACACAGGGCTCAAACTCATGAGCAGTGAGATCATGACCTGAGCCAAAGTCAGATGCCCAACTGACTGAGCCACCCAGGCGCCCCTTGCTTTTATTTTATGCCCCTAGATCTAGAGGTTCATACTTCTATAATTGCAGATAGCATTGTGTTATGAAGAGACCATTTTTGCTGCTTCCTATCAGTGTGATTTTGAACAGGTCTTTTGTCTTCATCATAATGCAAATGGAGAATTCTCTATAAAATAAGGATTAAAATACTGGCCTGTAGTTTCCCAGGATGAATATACTGTTCAAATTATACAATATATAATGAAATCTGCATTCATAAGGCAATGATTTTGTTATTATCACTACCAAATTTTGGATGGGAAACAGCTACTTTCAATTTGACTTATTGGGTTATGTGGAAACTGGGTTGTTTGAAGTTATTTACAGACTCAAAACCAGGGTGGTAATGGTATTAATGTCTTAAGCATCTCTTAGTGGGCATCCTTAGGGCAGTCACTTATCCTTCTTTTACTCCTTACTTTGGAGAAAACTTTCCTTGGTCTTAATCTGCCATAAATAGATCCTTGTGGATATTAACTGTCAGGGATGATTCATTTTCATCTTTAGTGAAACCCAAATTACTTATCAGAAACTTGTTTTTTCAAAGACACCTTCTGTGTGACAACTGTATATTTCTCTGCTCTCTGTTCCACGGTTGCGAATTAGAAGTTTCCTCAAATGGTTGCCTTCTTGACCTACAGTGGACCAGGATTAGGAAGAGAACTGGACTATGTGTTTACTAATCATTTCAGGATATATGGATGACTTTTTCCTCCCTTATGTCATGTCCTTTGAAAAACTTTTAAGTTAAAAATCATTCCCAGTATTCCAAATGGTATTATAAGAAAGATGGCTTTGGTACCTGCTGTCAGAAGTGCATATATTCCCAGATAAATGAGTTTATTGGCAAGTAATTTGGTTATTTAGTAGTTTTTGGGTTTTGACACAGTACATGTAGAGCTACTGATATGCCTAAAGCGGAGACCGACTTGTTCTCTCTAGCCTAATTGCTACATATCATGCTAATCTTCTGATCAGTGATTTTCAAACTTTTTTTAATAAGGAACCCTTAAATCAGATAAGGTACACGTATATACTTAACATATACCACCTCTGGACTGAGACTTATAAACCAGAATACTAAACTGTAATGAAAATGTGAAATAAAAATGTTATGATCAAACATATCTAGATTTTATTTTGTATATTTAAGGCAATAATACTGAATGTATAGGTTTTGAACTTCTACCATGTGATTTTTTCTTTTGTATTCATTTCGCGAATATTTACTGAGTGCCTACTGTGTGCTTATCATTGTATTAGACATTAGGGATGCAATGATAAGGAAAAGATGTGATTTCTGCCCTTGTTTAGATTTTAAATGTAGAACAGTTATATACATACCAGTAAATAAACATTTGTGATACAGCATGGTAAGTGTTAGATTAAGGAAAATCAAGGGTGCTATGAGAACACATAAGAGGGCTTGTAATACTGAAGAATTAAGGAAGGTTTCCTGGAGAAAATAATGTCCATCTTATCTACCATACAAATGTGTGTGTGTGTGTGTGTGTGTGTGCGTGTGTGTGTGTGTGTGTGTGTGTGTGTGTGTATTTTTTTTTCTTTTAACGTTTACTTACTTTGAGAGAGAAAGAAAGAGCGCAAGCAAGGAAGGGACAGACAAAATCCCAAGCAGACTCCATGCTGTTAGTGTGGAGCCCAGCATGGGGCTTGATCTCCTGAATTATGAGCTCATGACTTGAGCTGAAATCAAGAGTTGGACTCTTAACCGACTGAGCCACCCAGGTGTCCCTGTATCTTTATATGTATTTTTTAAACTGTTGATTTTATATGTAAGTCATTAATATATATGCAGGTCTTTTGGATCAGTCTTCCTTGTTCAGTGTCTACTTTCCCTGTTTTTAAAAACAGTATTAACTGATTTTCTCTTTAGTTGTTAAATCATTGTGACTAATTAACTATCCACCATAATTTCCTCCTAAGTATAAATTTGACTGAAATTTGTTTCTAAACCAAACCTGGTTTTTGAATTGTTAATTTTTATTCTAACATAGCACTTCTTTTCACAAACATGTATTGCAGGATATACAAACTGCAAACATTGGTTGCTGTTGGTGAAGGAAACTGCAGTTTACCTTTTAAAATACTTGGTTTGAGCCCCACGTCGGGCTCTGTGCTGACAGCTTAGAGCCTGGAGCCTGCTTCGGATTCTGTGTTTCCTTCTCTCTTTGCCCCTCCCCTGCTTGTACTCTGTCTCTTTCCCTCTCTCAAAAATAAACATTAAAAAACATTTTCTTTTAAATGAAATCTAAAATATTTAAAATAAAATAAAAATAAAATATTTAAAAAAAAATTTCAGAGGTCAGTGAGATGTGAATCATTTCGTATGGAACTTGCTAAATTTTAGAGTACATTCATGATTAAAAGTTGGTGTGTAGCGGCTTCTGGGTGATTTGGTTAAGCATCCGACTTCCGCTCAGGTCAAGATCTCAGGGTTCATGAGTTCAAGCCCTGCATCTGGCTCTCTGCTGTCAGCATGGAGCCAGCTTCAGATCCTCTCTTCCCCCTCTTTCTGCATGCCCCCCATCTTGCTCACCTATGCTTTATCTCTCAAAAATAAATATTAAAAAAAGGTTGGTGTGTATATTTATAAACATAAATATTGGAGACGGAAAAGCCAAAGAGATTTTTGTGTAATTATTGTGTATGTTTTCTTTTTTAATAGAAAGAGTTTGGACAAGACTAGGGCAAGAGTTTGCACACTTTACCTGTAAAAGACCAGGTAGTAGTTTACACTTTGCAAGCCGTGTGGTTTCTATGGAAACAGCACTCAAAAAAACAAAACAAAACAAAAAACCCACAACTCTCAACTTTACTGCAGACAGTGTGTAAACAGATGGGCATGGATGTTTTCCAATAAAACTTTATTTGCAAAAATAGTCTGTATGCAGGATTTTGCTGACAGGTTGTAGTTTATTGACCTTGCTCTAGGATGAAGGTTTTGATCTCGATATATAAACTAGATATCTTAGTTTTGTTTGAAAGCCAGGAATAGCAGTTTTACTCTGGTCAGTTCTTCCTAAATGTGTATCCTGACCACTGATATAAATTAATCAAACAGTGGGAAAAAAAAGAGCTCATAGTGCTTTGTGTCAGTGTATAGAGGGATTAAAAGTGTCAACTTTGAAAATGAAAGCGGTGTGATTAACATGCGCTTCTTAAACTGGGTTATTTATTCCCTTAAGAGTGGGCCCCAAGATTAAACATTGGCTGTATGTGATTGGTTTTATTTATTTAAAAAAAATTTTTTTAGGCTTATTTATTTATTTTTAAGTTATCTCTGCACTCAACATGGGGCTCAAATTTAAAACCCTGAGATCAAGAGTCGCATGCTCTTCTGACTGAGCCAGCCAGGTGTCCTTTGATGGCAATTTTACATGTTCATAAAAAGAAAAAAATGTGTATATATGTTCTAAATATAGTAGCATTCTAACTATGTGTTGTATACTTTTATGCAAATACTCATATATATATGAACATATATCAAGGAACAAAAAGTAGATGGCCATATAGTGAGTTAAGATTTCTGGCTCTGTTAGCTGTGTGACTTTAGTTAAGTTTCTTGAACTCTATATCTTAGTATATTTGTCCATATGATGGTAACAATGGTATCTATTTCATAGGGTTGATTTAAAGATTAAATGAAATAATGTACATGACATGTACTTAGTAATTGGTCCATAATGATAGTTACTATTATTTCATCAGTGGAACATAACATCTGAGTGAATTTTAAGGTAAAATCTGTATTTCAGTGAAAATGTAAAGTGCCATTAGAAGCATGAACTGTGTGTGTGTGTGTGTGTGTGTGTGTGTGTGTGTGTGTGTGTTACTCATTTTGCCCATTCATTCATCTCATGGCGTAGAGTACCTGTTTGGACATAAGCACCTGTCTGATAGATTTATGCATCTACTAGGTGATTTCATTTGTTCCTTTTCAAATGCTGCTTAGTTGGTTTAGTGATTTTTGAAAATTATAAACAATTATTTTTGTTATTTTTACAGGAAATTTAGCTAGTTTTATTTAGTTTGTATGTTAGATCGAATTTGTTTCTTTCGATGGCTTATTTTCTTCTCCTAAATGTGGCATATTTCTTAGTGGTCTGCACTTTGTCCTTTCTGTTTTACTTTCTACTGTCTCACCTCCTGTCACAGCTTTAGTTGTCTCCTTTAAGGAAAATGTTCTCAATTAATGTGTTTTAGGCAGGCCTTTCTCTTGAGCTACTTGACAGTCTTGCCATCATTTTAAAATTTAAAAAAGATTTAATACCAAATTTCTCATCCTTCCCAGCTCTCATCCTCTCCCATCAAAACTCATCTTTTCTTGACTCATATGTCTTTGTGTTGCCAGCATTTGTTTTCCAGTTACTCTTGCTTGAAATTTTGAAGTTAGGTCTGACTCTTTTCTGTATCAGTTAGCTACCACAGGCTCTGCATTCTTTTTTATTTTCTAGGAATCTTCAATCTTTAATATCTTGATTTATTTCCCTACTCCTAGCCTCTGTACTAACTTTTAGTATACTTCACACTGTCACCAGAATAACTTTCATAAAATATCACTCTGATTCTATCATTTGTTGACTCTCAAAACCCAATTTCCCTATGAAATTTTTCTCCTTTAGCTCATGCTATTCTCCTTATCTTTGTCTAGACTTTTCTTCCTCAGACTTTTCTTTTTGAAGTCCTTTTCTTTCACTTTATTCTTTGGTTTTTATTTTGAATATCTTCACATATACAGAAACATTGAAAGATAAATCCCTATTTTTTTTTAAAGATTTTATATTATTTTTAAGTAGTCTCTGTGCCCAACATGGGGCTCGAACTTACAACTTTGAGATCAAGAGTCATGCTCTACCAACTGAGCCAGCTACGTGCCCCAAAGTAGATATGTACATGCCTCCCATTCTAGATTTAGTAATTGTTAACATGCTGTCACATTGGCTTTTACATATATGTATGTATTTTTTTCTTGTCATTTGAAAGTAAATTCTGATACTACCTCAGCATTCCTCTTCTTGGGCATTTTCCTACCTAACAGTAATACTATTGTTTTTCTTTTTTTTTCCTCTGAGAGAGAGAGAGCGTGTGAGAGTGCACGCATGTGTATGCACAAGTAGGGGAGGGGCAGAAAGAGAGGGAAAGAGAGGATCTCAAGCAGGCTCCACACCCAGCATGGAGACCAGACTTGAGGCTCAATCTCACATTTGTGAGATGATGACCTGAACCGAAATCAAGAGT
This sequence comes from Panthera uncia, assembly GCF_023721935.1. Taxonomy (NCBI): domain Eukaryota; kingdom Metazoa; phylum Chordata; class Mammalia; order Carnivora; family Felidae; genus Panthera; species Panthera uncia. Next base: position 27,883,725 of record NC_064818.1, on the reverse strand, counting down.
TGGCAGCTTAATCGACTGAGCCACCCAGGTGCCCCTGTAGTTCTGAAGTCTTATACATCTTTTTTTTTTTAATTTTTTTTATTTTTTAACGTTTATTTATTTTTGAGACAGAGAGAGACAGAGCATGAACGGGGGAGGGTCAGAGAGAGAAAGAGACACAGAATCTGAAACAGGCTCCAGGCTCTGAGCAGTCAGCACAGAGCCCGACGTGGGGCTCAAACTCACATACCGCGAGATTGTGACCTGAGCCGAAGTCGGACGCTTAACCGACTGAGCCACCCAGGCGCCCCTTATACATCTTTTGTTAAATATATTGCTAAATATTTGGTTTTGTTGCTATTGTAAATGAAATTTAGGTTTTTTTTTTCCAGTTGTTTGTTGCTAGTATGGAGAAATTTAGTTGTGTTTTGTGTATTGATCTTGCACCCTGTGACCTTGATAAATTAATTTATCAGTTTCAGTAATTCTCTTATAGATTCATTTGGGTTTTTTTTTTTTATATATATACACAGCATGTTATTTTCTACTCTTATGGACTTGCAGTAAAATGGGCTTTATCTCTTTGAAGAAGTCCCCTTGTATTCCTATTTTGCTTAGAGTGTTTTTTATGAAGAGGTGTTGAATTTTGTTAGATGCTTTTCTGTGCATCTGTAGAGATGAACAAACCTTTTTTTTCCTGCCTTTTTTTCTGAAATGTACTGAAATGCATTGACACTTGAATGTTACACCAGCCTTGCATTCCTGGGATAAATTCTTCTTGGGCATTATGTATTATACTTTATATATATTATTGGGTTTAATTTGCTAATATTTTATTGAAGGTTTTATGCTTATATAAGGAATATTGATCTGATAATTTTTGTTTCTCATATTGTCACCAACTTTTTTTAAGAAATAATTCCTCTTTCTCTATTTTCTGAGTTAAGATTGATATTATTTCATTTCTTCCCTAAATGTTTGATAGAATTCACCAGTGAAACCGTCTTGGCCTGTAGTTTTCTTCTAGGAAATTTAAAATTTCCTATTAAATTTTATAAATACAGTAAAACCTTGGTTTGCGAGCACAGTTTATTCCGGGAACACGCTTATAATCCAAAGTGCTTGCAAATCAAAGCGAATTTAAAGAACCATTGGCTCACTTGTGATCATGTGATGTTCGGTGCCACATACTGCTCGTATTGCAAGATGTCACTCGTTTATCAAGTTAAAATTTATCAGAAATGTTTGCTTGTCTTACGGAGAACCCTTGCAGAACAGATTACTCACAATCCAAAGTTTTACTGTAAGTACAGTGTAGTTTATATTTTCTGTTTCTTCTTGAGTCAATTTTGGTAGGTCTGTGTGGTGATATTTATGTCTGTGTCTGTGTGGTGATGCCACCTTTTTCATTCCCGTTAGTGGTACTTTGTCTTCTCCCTTTTCCTCAGAGGCTTATCAACTTTACTAATATTTTCGTAAAACACATTTGCTTTCTTGATTTTTCTCTAGTGTTTTCTCTTTCAGAAATATCTGCTCTTTATATCCTTTTCTCTACTTGATTTGTCCTTAATTTGGTCATCTCTTTCTCGGTCCTTAAAACAGAGGCTTAGATCATTGATTTTAAACCTTTTTTTCTAATATCATTTAATGCTGAGTTTTCTTTTTCTTTTCTCTGTTTGAGTAGGATCCCTCAAATTTTGATACACTTTTAATTTTTATTCAATATTTTCCTAAAGCCTCTTCTTGCTCCACTATCTGAATTGGCTTTATACCAGAGGCCTCAGATTCCTTTAGTGTTGCCTGATGCTTTGGACAGAAGTGAAATGTCAAAAGTTTTTTTTCTCACTGTGTTCTGCTTTGTATGCCTGCTTGATAGAGGGTTTTTCCTTCTCACTCTTGCCCCTCCTCAGTGGTAAACTGGTCTTGCTTGTTACTCAGTGTTTTCCAGGATTAATAGAGGAGAGGACACAGAAAATTTTCTTTGATGTTATTGTCTTAGCCTTAGTCTTAGGTGATTATGTATGCCTGGATCTCAGGGTGGGACTTACTCAGAGTTTCTATTCCCTCCATCAGCATTAGGGATCCTCTGGTCCTACTGATATAAGATTCTGGGCTCAGGACTGTTGTCCCCCATTCCTCCCAGCTATTGAAGTGAGGGTGTTTCCCCCTCCTCCAGCAACAATGCATAGAATTTGCTTTACCGTTCTCAGTGTAAGTTTAAGGCTTTTGCTCTCTCTGTATAAGCAAAGGATATGGGCAGGATGGCAGGCCTTCTTTTTTTCTCACAGTGGAAGCCAATTCCTTGCACCACTGAGAGAGACTTGTGATCTTTTGCTGTTTCCAGTCATCCCAGAGACCACCCAGTGGAGGTCTGTGGAAGAGAGTCTGAGTGAGTGCAAACTGTCTGGGGCACCTAGGGGTTATAAAACCCTGTCAGGTTATCCCATACTCAGTCTTAAGCAATTTCTTAAAATTTTAGCTGATTTCCTCTTCCCTGCTTGTGTGACAGTGGTATCTTCCCTCTTGCTTTGCCACAGGTGACCCATTTCTGGCATTCTGTTTCTGTTTGGAAGTATCTGTCGATCCTTGGGATTCAGGCTCCTTGGTTATCTTATGGCTTTAGCTCTCTGATGGATTCAAGAGAAGTTTTGGGTAATTTGGAAGTGTTTTGTTCAGGGGTGCCTGTGTGGTTCAGTCAGTTAAGCGTCAGACTTTTGATTTCTGCTCAGGTCTTGATCTCATGGTTCCTGAGATGCTAACAGCACAGAACCTGCTTGGGTTTCTTTTTCTCCTCCTCTCTCTTCCTCTCCCACACATGCACATGCATACTCTCTCTCAAAGTAAATAAACTAAAAAAAAGGGTTTTATTTAAAATGATTACAATGTTCTAGGATTTTCCAAATGTCTTTTAGTTACTAACTCTTTACTTCCATTGTGGTCAGAGAACATACTGGGTGTACTTTGGATTCTTTTAAATGTATTTAGTAAGACTTGTTTTGTGGTCCAGGATATTTTATTTTAGTGAACACTCTATATACAATTATTGGGTGGTATGTTCTATTATAGTGAGTTCAAGTTAGTTGAAATTGTCCACATGTTCTTTTCTTGCTATTTTTGTCAATTTTTTATCAGTTACCAAGAGAGGGGTGTTAAAAATTCCATCAAATTCTATCAATTCCCCCTTTGCATATTTCAAAGCATTGTTATTTGGAATTGTTACAACTTCTTGATAAATTAATCCTTTTATCATCATGCCTACCAAATGTGTCCTTTTTTCTCCAGAAATACTTGTCTTGAAGTCTACCTTAAGAGGAACCTCCCAGGTGCTGCTTTCTGCTGGGGTGTTTTTTTCCCCCAGTGTCTCACTCTATACACTAATGGTTTAAAAGTTAGCCAGCAGGGCACCTGGGTGGCTCAGTCATTAAGCATCTCACTTTGGCTCAGGTCATGATCTCACAGTTTGTGAGTTCCATTCCCACATCAGATGAGCTCATGCGCTGCGTCAGTGAGCATGAGGCCTAGGTGAGCCTCACTTCTCCTTCTGTCTGCCTCTCAGGGGATTCTCTCTTTCTCTCTGCCCCTCACTCGCATCCTTTCTTTTTCTCTGCCCCGCCCCCCTCAAAAAAAAAAAAAAAGGTTAGCCAATGATGTGTGGGGAATTTGCTGACTGGTTTTGTGGCTTCACCCTCTAGATTCCTTTCTGGAAGTTTTACTTCCTCACTGCCACATTGGCTGTCTTACTTTGTGACCTATGACTCTTCCGTAAAGAGTCTTTTACTCTTCTGGTAAAACTGCTGCTTTGTGCTTGAGCTCTTACATATGCTGATTTGGAAGCACTTCCTTGGGCAAAAATGTGTATCACACCCGTGCTTTCTTCTTTCAAAGATTGTGTTCATTCTTGTTTCTGCTTGCTTGCTTTGGGTTGATCTCCAGTGTTTTCAAATTGTTGAGTTTTTTTATATACTGTCCAGAGTTTATAATTGTTTTTGTCAGGAGGCTAGTCTGACGCAAGGAGCTCTGCTATATCCCATACCAGAACACCTCTGTGTCTCTATTGATTTAGAATAGCCCCACTGTTTTGGAGGGTGCCTGGGTGGCTTAGTTGATTAAGCATCCGACTTTGGCTCACGTCTTGCAGTCCATGAGTTTGAGCCCTGCATCGGGCTCTATGCTGACAACTCAGAGCCTGGAGCCTGCTTTGGATTCTGTGTCTCCCTCTCTCTCTGCCCCTCCCCTGCTCACTCACTGTCTCTCTCAAAAATAAACATTAAAAAAATCAAAAAATAAAAAGAATAGCCCCCACTTTTTTATCCCATTACCTTAACTGTTTGGAGACTCCTGGCCGGTCTTCTTATGCAAATCCTAACAATCAGAATATTTGTTATTTTCCTTACGGTGATGTTTACTTTTTCTCTATCCCTTGTATTTCCTACAAACTTGAATTTAGATCAAGAGACTTGATTAGATTCAAGCTAAACATTTTTCTGCTTCATAGATGATGCTTATACTTCCTGTTGCGTTACCAGGAACATAATATTTGTCTCTGTATTGGTGGTGATTGGTTTGATAACTCAGTTAAGTTAGTGTTCTCCACTGGAGAGATTTTTTACCTTTGTAATTAGTAAGTACTTCCTAGGGTGATAATTTGCACTCTCTTCATTTTTTGTGTCCTACCCAAATGTCACTTCTTCATTTTATTCAGATGCCAGTACAGAGTGACACTTAACAAGCATTAGCTATTCTTATTTAATTCCTATTCCCCAAACAGAAGTTCTTATAGATTCTAGTTTTTATATACTGTATATACTTTAATGGTACATATCTCTTACTATGTGGTGGTTATAGAAATATTTTTCTTTTTTACTAGATTTTGAGGTACTGAATGCAGATATTCCATCTTAGATATTTTTGTGTTTCACATAGCACTTAACTAGCATTTTGCAAATAGTAGGCATTCAGTAAATTTTTTTTAATAGAGAAAATTAGCTAAGAAATTTCAGAACTTTTTCTGTTTAAACATTTTTCAATCTCTGTATTAGGTATGGGTTAAACCTAATGTTAATTACACATTTATTTGTTTTTGTAGGTAAATGAGAAAACAGGACAGATTATACAATATGATAAATTTTATATACATGAAGTACAAGAATTGATAGACATAAGGAATGATTATATCAACTGGGTCCAACAACAGGCCTATGGAATGGTATGTTTCCTTTTGCATTTTATCATTTCATTTCTATGTATCATTTATTCTCACAGAAAAGAAACTGTTGCTTGTTTTTGAAACACCAAGGTTTTTTCAGAACTTTTATTCAAAGCTTATTTTGAAATAAAAGCACATTGGGAAGAAGCAGCTACTTATTATGCAGTATTTGTAAGAAAACACTCCACTCTTATACCAAAGCCAAACCAAACTAAAGAAAAATGCAAATGTGACATGGACTTTTAACTCTCACTTATTTTCCATGAGGTTGTCTTTTAATTCTTCTATGTTGAGAATATTGGAGTCCTTGGTAGAACTCTAAGAATATAGTACTATTGTGAGATTAGTGCCCCAGAATTATAAAAAGAGAGTCCTAGGACCATTAATTCCATTTTCCCCCCTTTTTATTTCAGATTTTTGACATACATCTACATGTGTATATACTTCCCATGTGGCTAAGTCTCTAGTAACTAGACACTTAATGCCCCATTAAAATAATAGCAGTCTTCTAAAGCTTTATTTCGACACACAAAATTTTAATATAGAAATGGGTAAGCAGATCTAAAACAGGTTTAAAACTCTTACTTGCTAATCATTGTAGGATACTTGAGGCCAATTATTTTACCCCCGAAGTAGGTAATTTAAGCAGTATGTATGTAGCAGTTGTAGAAAGGTTAAGTAACCTGTCCATAAGGAGCTTGCTAGGTACCAGGTGCAAACTCTTTGTGGTGGATACACACTCTATAAGTTTATTCACCAGCACCTCTAATAGTATCTGGCATATGTGTAGTGGCAGTAAACACATACAGTAGTTTTTGAATGTCACTGTGATTTAGTGCATGCTAATTTTAAAATAGTCTCTTCTGTAGGAATCAGGTCACTTCTAGAACATCTTTTCCTTCCCTGGTATGTGCATTTGGTTAAGAGAGAGATTTGTTCATTTTTTCCCCCCAAGAATCATTGGGAGTTTCAGTCAAATTTATAGCTGCTTTGCAGACTTAGATCTACTCATTTGCTCATTCAACAAATAATGAGAATATTGAGAAACTCCTGTGACTGGCATCAGTTTAGGTATTGCAAATATAGTGATGAACCAGACAGATAAGAGCCATGTTCTTACACAGCTTATAATCCAGTGGGCAAGGTGGACAATAATCCAGTAAAGCAAAAAAAAATTAGCTAATAATATACACAGTATAGAGAATTAAAATAAGAGAATATAATAGAGACTGGATGGTTTCTTACAATTGGATAATCAGAAAAAGCTTATCTGATGAAGTATGGGCTGTTCAAGAAAAATGAACATCCAGTAAAAGACCTTAGGTGAGAACAAGCTTGACATGATTGAAGGATAGGAAGAGGCCAGGAAGGCTAAAATATGGCATTGTGGAGAGTTCAGAGAAATGGATAGACACCAGATCATGGAGGGTTTAATAAATTAGGATCAAGAACTTGGATTTTATCTGAAGTGTTATGATAAGCCATTAGAAGGTTGGAATCCTAAGTCTGCATATAAACTTGACACAACCACGTAGGGTATCCTGGTTTTTGAGCAGTGTTTTTGAAATTGGACTGATATATAGACCCCTTTTAAAGTAAAACAATTTCTTAAGTCCAGTGTTCACTGACATTATTTTTGACTATATTATTTAAATATATACAAACACTAAAACAAGTTCTAAACTTACATTTTTAAAGAACTCTAAAACCATAACAAATTTATAAATTAATTATAAATAACACTACAAATTCAAAAATCAAGTTACTATTTAGTATGGAAGATAATTGTGTTTTGATGATCAGGAATCTTACCTCCTAGCCTAAATATGATAAGAAAGTAGGGTAGCATAAAAGCATCTCGGTTCAAATCTGAGCTCAGCATTTACTCACTCTCTGTCATTGGGGAAATTACTTAATTCTTTTTCTGTAAATTAGGGATAATAGTACCTATCTTATATAGTTATTGAGATTAATTGGTATGATACATCTAAAGTGCTTAGGGCAGTTCTTGGCACATAGTTAAGTCTTGGTAAAATGATGTTATTATTGCTGACTGCCTATACACAGGCTTTAAAGTTTGGCAGTAGCCTCTATTCTGAGGTGTCTAATAACACTGTTATCTTGCTGCCTTTCTCACCTTTCTCTATTTGAACTACAATGAAACATTTCCTTTTAGAATGAGATGTCATAGTAATTTGGCCTTCACTCATCAAGCACATCATTTATGTACGAAATCCTAAACATAGAGATCCTTCCTATTTGGTGCCAGTTTGATTACAATCACAACCATTGCAACTCTTGGAATTTCATGGTGATACTGGATTTATTAATGGATTATCCTAATTTTAGATTTTTAAGTCATTTTTTAAAATTCTGGTATAAAAACACTAAAATAAATTCTCCCAGAGCACTCATAGACCCTTAAAAATAAATATATTTCTCAGAGATGTAAGCCTAGTTTGAGAAACATTATCTTAGAGTCATATCTTCCTGTATTACTATGAATTAGATTAGGTACCCTTTGATATGAATTTGTATCTAGTATGTAGGTCATAAACTACTTGTATTCATAACAAGTAACACAAATGCCAGTCCCATAGAATTTTTTAGTTTGTAGTAATCTTTGTGGAAAAGCTATGGTTTGAATGTTTACTTTTAAGTTTGGCAGGCCTGTATCCAGACTCCTCTTGGTATATAGCTGAGGTGATACCAAATTGAATTTCCTTAGGAGCTGCTATCTCAGTGCTACTGTTTTCTGTTGACAGGGAAGCCATAGAGGACTACCTTCCTATTTCTAGGTTTTTTCTCTTTCTCATTCTGTCCAGATTATATCTTTATTATACTTGATAATTGCCCTCCATTACTCTTTGTGCCTCAAGGTTTTCCTTTCTCTTTATTTGTAGACAGAGTGATATTGAATAGGTGGCTGCAGCAGTGAAAGCTTGTTCTTTATTTAATTGGATAGTGGGTTTAATATCAAATCTTAAATTTTTTTTTTTTATGTTTACTTACTTTGAGAGTCAAAATACAAATGGGGGAAGGGCAGAGGGAGAGGGGGAGACAGAATTGGAAGCAGGCTCCAGGCTCTGAACTGTCTGCACAGAGCCCGACGCGGGGCTCAAACCCACTAACTGAACTGAGAGCATGACCGGAGCTGAAGTTGGACAGTTAACCGACTGAGCCATCGGGTGCCCCTAATATCAAATCTTAGAAATCAGAATGCAGAACCTGTGATTTGGGTTCTTCTAATCTACCTCTGGGAAAAGAAAGCTGGCATTTACTTTGAAGGTCTTTGTGTACCTCTTATTTATATAGTTCATTAATTTATATTATGACATTTGATTTCACAAAGCTCCCTTCTTTGAGAGAGTTAAAAGCGCTTATTCCACATTTCACGTTTACACATAACTCTAAAGACTCTTTTCCTGAGGCTTTTTAATAAAATTCATGCTTGTATTGCTAGTCTTAATGCTAGGCTGAACATCACATTAACACTCTAAGATTTAAAAAAATCTATTCTAAATATACTTACATGCTGTTTTGTGATGATACAGAGGTGTATGTATGTTTGTATACACATTAACATATGTATATACATGTATGTAAATGCATATATATGTGTATATATACACATACGTAACACTATTGAATAAGTTATAATCTTAAAGTAGTTCCATTGCTTCACAATATTGCAAGCTTACAATATTCTTTGATAAAACATAATTACTATGAATTATAAGAAATATACATCTTTAAGTTTTACTTATATACACATGTATTCATATATATGTAACTTTACCTTGTTCTCAATACTGTAAGGAAATTGTTTACCTTTATTATATTTGCTTTATGCTATAATCTGTTAAAAATTTTTTTCCTCCATTTCTTTTCTTTCCCAGTCAAGGATTTTAAGAATCCAGCACGTATATACTTCCCTGATCTCTAAACATTAAAAACTAATTCTGTGAAGTTCTTTGCTTTTCTTATAATATCCTTTTTTGTACTGCTGAGACTTCTAACTTTTCACCTCATCCCCTTTCATTTTCCTATCCTTTTTAACCTAACTCTGTAAAGTGTTTTGCTTGATCCTCCTACTCTTGCTGGTTACTGTAAGCTTCTCTGTTTTTTTGTTTATCAGGACTCTGATCATTTTAAAGATTGGTTATAAGTATGTATATATATAATCTCTACACCCAACATGGGGCTCAAACTCCCAACCATGAAATCAGGAGTCACACACTCTACCAAGTGAACCAGCCAGGCACCCGTCAAGACTCTGATCTTGGTGTATGAAACTTTTTTCAGTTGGATTTTTCAGCTTTTTATCTGTTTTTCTCCCTCCACAGTAATCTCTAGGCAAAATAAAATGGCACATGGGTTCTTTTTCTCTTCTGATATTTGATTTTTCTCCATTTTCTAAGTACTGTTCTTAGTTGTATATTTCCTTACCTTCTTTTAACTTTGCATTTAAGTTGAAAATACTTTAGTGGTTGCTACTAAACTTTGTTGTTTTTTCTTCCTTCTCTTATACTTTTAGTTACTATCCTACATATCGTCAATATTTACTTAGTAAAAATGGACTAATTTAGAATGAAGTATAGAATGGTCTATGCTGGGTCCGCTTGTTTGTATTACTATAAGGTTCTTATTATATAATTTAAAAAATACATATCTTGAAATACAATTTATTTCAAGAACTGTATACCTATGGAAGGCATGTCATATATAAGTAGATACTAATGAAGATACTTGGTAAATTGGTGAAATTTTTAGTCTTTCATGTTGTATTACATACATGTTTTTTAAAGTCGTAAGTCATATTTATTTGATATTAATTGTGCTATGTATATAAATCATCACTATCTTTGTTCTATGGAGTTAAGTTGCACTTTAACAGTGCTGAGCTAGCAGCATGACATGTTCACCAGCAAACTAGAAGGATAGACTGATATAACAGTTGGGGAGACCAGCTTGGAAATATCCCCCAGTACTTTCTGGGTTTGAGTTTTGTTTTCATTTAATAAAAAGAAGAAATTAAAGTACATTTGTGCTCCTTTGCAGCTGTAATATTTCCTAGAAAAGTTCATCCTTGCTTTGTAAAGCTCCCTAATCATTTTTAATGGCGTTAATATTTTACAGACTAAACTCTTAGACTGATTATGTATTGGATTACCAAATTATATTTGTGTATTTCCATTTCCTTCATGTTTTAGATGCTGTCTTTTTATTTTCATTTAATCGCCAAGACCTTTCATATTTACTGGAATCACTTCATTAACTTGAGTATCCCCTTAGAATAATCCTGTGTTACATCATTAAGTCAAAATGACACCAGCAGTGGTATAGTGCTTTGCCATAAGTAATTAGTTGAAACTAAAATGTGCCAATGAGCTCCATCTTTTTGTCTATAACCAACTGGAACCATCATTAACCATTGGTGTTAAAAGCATCTTTAGTGAAGTCTGCTTTAGACCATGAGAACCTGACTTTTGGAACATTCCTTAAAGCCTTTCTCACTCCAGCTTCTGGGACATTGAGCAACTAAAATTAGGCATGCCTTGACCCAGTTTCAGGACTTCCACTCTAAAAACAGCCAACAACTATTACTTGAGTATGTGGATTTGGAGCCAATAGTAGGTCACACATTGAGTGATATGTTGAATTTTTAGCAATAAACCTTTAAGTAACCTCACATGTTTTATGATAGAGCCTGTCTCCAACCCTCATGACTTTGTTTTCCTTTTAAATTTCCCTTGGAAATACTACTTTGACTGAATCAGATTTGCAAATAATATAACAAGTACATTGCAACTCTAGAGTTCATCCATGCTCTTTTAAGCATTTACCTTTTTTCCTTTTTGCATTTACCTTTTTAAAAATGTTTGAGCTCTTGGGGTGCCTGAGTAGCTCAGTCAGTTTATAAGCATCTGACTTCTGCTCAGGTCATGATCTCACGGTTTGTGAGTTCAAGCCCCGCATTGGGCTCTGTGCTGACAGCCTGGAGCCTGGAGCCTCCTTCAGATTCTGTGCCCCTGTCTCTCTCTCTCTGTCTCTCTCTCTCTGTCTCTCTCTCTCTCTGTCTCTCTCTGCCCCTCCCCAGCTTGCATTCTCTTTCCCTCTCAGAAATAAATAAATAAACATTAAAAAATTGTTTTAAATGTTTGAGCTTTTGTCTAAGATCCTTAACCTTTAAGTTGAAATTTCTAATAATGATCTTAATCTGTTTCACCCTTGGATGCCTCTCTCCTAGATAATAGTTTCACTTGATATCTAAAAGCTTCTCAAGCTTTCCACAAATCCCATTATTTCCTATATTCCTTTCAGCTTACATCATCCTACAGTCAAATAGGTTCTGCTTTAGTATGGTTTAGTCATACTATAAATTCCAACAATCTTATTGATTTCTCCAATGCATAACGATATGCATAGCACCTTTATCTGTTTACATGTAGCAATAAAAATAGTGCATATATATTTTATTATTTATTTAAGAATAAATTTAATCTCCCATGATATAAACTATATTGGTATCTAGTATAGTTGTCAAGCAGGCTATATAGGTAGTCAGAAAATATTGAAAGGTATTTCTTTGCTTATTCAAGCTTTCATGATAGTAATAGCATTTTTAAAATGTCCCCACAAGATATACTGTAAAAGAATGTCACATGTGCCTGTGAAGTTGGTTTCAAATTAAACTGGTGTAATCTAAAAGGCATTTCAGCAGTACAGCTTCTAAATATGTTCTTGTTAACATTGTTAGTAGGGGCACTGATGTAGTGATAACTTGGTACTCTGAATTTTTTGGAAGAAACTACTATCAATAAATAACCTTTCTCCAAGTAGGATTTGTATAGAGTCTTATTTTGCTTATTTTTATACTGCTTTGGCTTTGTTTAGCACAACGAGAGAACCCTAGATCTTTGCTCAGATCTTAAAGTCTCCAAAGGTACCCCCAAAGTGTGCGAGCATTTAGCAAGCTATGAATTTATAAGGAATAGACAGCACAAGACTGCACTCACTTCTGGTGCGAATTCCAAGTTTGAGGGGTTCCTCACACCACACTGAGGTTCAATAATTTGCTACAAGTTCTCACAGAACTCACTGGAAACTGTTACAGTGATGTTAACAGTTTATTGTATGGAAAGCATACAGATTGAAATTAGGGGGAAAAGCACATAGAATGGACTCTGGAAGAGGTACCAAAGGCACAGCTTCTATTTTCTTCTCCCTGTGGAGTCAGGGATGAGTTACTTTCCTAGCATCTCTGTGTGGTGATACTCACAGAATATTGGCAACCACAGAAGCTCACCAGATCCTTGAGGCCCAGAGTTTTTATTGAGGCTTGATTACATACTGCCTATGCCGATAACCTTTAGCGTCCACTTCTTCTGAAGGCAGAAATGATAACCAAATGGTCCAGAGCTCTCAGACAAAGACACTCCTATGAGGCTTGACATTCCAGCTGCCCATAGATCACCCCCAGCAGCTTAGGGCAAAAGCAGACCTCTCTTTGGGTAAGATTAATTCCTCATTATGCTAAGTACCATCTGCAAATTTAGTGACGTGTTTTTGGAAATTCTAACACTTTATATGAGTCTGTACCCTGAGTATATGTAGAAGCATTCTGCAAGAAAGTGTATCTTTCCGTTGAGTGAAGTAGTAAGCTTTCATTATAATATCCATTATTATTCCCTTCGTAAATCTCTCTTTCTCTCCTCATTTTTTCTTTCTGTTTACCAACTCCTAAACCCTGTCATATACTTTCAATTAAAAACAAAATTTTTTTTTTTAAATGTTGATTTATTTTTTGAGAGAGGGAGAGACAGTGCACGCAGGGGAGGAGCATGAGAGAGGGAGACACAGAATCTGAAGCAGGCTCCGGGCTCTGAGCTGAGCTGTTAGCCCAGAGTCCGATGGAGGGCTCTACTCATGGACTGCGAGATCATGACCTCAGCAGAAGTCAGATGCTTAACTGACTGAGCCACCCAGGCGCCCCTTTGTACTTTCAGTTTTAAGCTAATTCAGTGTTAAAGAATCCTTAATGTAAGATATCCTAAGTTTTCGTTCGTTATTTCTGACAAGTAAAAACATTTAATGGCTTATTTTCTTCACTTTGTTTTCATATAGTATTTTAATATGCTAAATACTTTTCAAGCATTTTGTCAAGATTTAACCAAGTCCTTGGGGAGAAGTTGGGGAATATTTTCTCCATTTTCCAGGTGGAGAAACTAAGACATAAAATGACTTCTTCAAGACCAAGCTTAGGACTTAGGATTAGTTTCCACATTTTACCTGAATTCTACAATTGGGGTGCTTAGTTGCTAAAGTCAAATTTCATTATGTTCAAGCCTTGATAATTTTATGACCACAAGATACATGAAAGAAAGGTCTTAGTTTTATAGGTATAGATATATAAGATGCACATGAAAAGGGTAAGTTTTGTTGTAGGTATATTTTGGTCTACTTCATTAATTCAGTATTCTGTAGCAAAATATATGAAATGCTACTTTGAATAGAAATAGTTAAATTTGGACACTAACATTGCTCTTTCCTCATTACTGTTACGTTCTGCACTGCTGTCTTAGGATGTCAACCATGGATTAACTGAGGTAAGTTTGGTGTAATAAAGTCTCATGTTCAGAGTAAGATATACTCTGTTTTATCTTAAGTAATAGGAGAGCAAGTTTCCTATTTAGTTTGATAAATTTATATATAGATAGGTAGATATAGCTATCTATCCATATATATAAAATTTTTTAATGACTATATAGGAGTTGTCCTATATAACATTTCAAAGGAGTTTTTTGAAGAAAATTAAAACCTCTGTTTTAGTTATCATTACACTTGTATGATGCCTTTCAACAATATTTGCTTTATTATTATTTTTTAATTTTATTTTGGGGCTGCCTGGATGGCTCAGTTGGTTGAATGTCTGACTCTTGGTTTCAGTGCAGGTCATGATCCCTGGGTTGTGGGATTGAGGCCCACATCAGGCTCCGCTCTGAGCATGGAGCCTGCTTAGGATTCTTTCCCTCTGTCTCCCTCTGCCCCTCTCCCCCACTCTCTCTCTCTCTTAAAAAAAAAAAAAAAAAAAAAAAGATTTCTATTTTAAAAATAAAAAAATAATTTTTAATTAAGATTTTATTTTCTCCACCCTATGTGGGACTCAAACTCACAACCCTGAGATCAAGAGTCGCATATTGTACTGACTGAGCCAGCCAGGCACCCCAACAATATTTGCTTTAAAATAATGTCTACCCTCCTAAAGTCTTCCAGTATAAAATTAACACGTGTCCTTTGTAATATAAAAAAGCAAAGTTTTAAAATCTGACAAATGCTTACCCAGTAAGGCAAAAAATATTTTATAGAACTAAAATGATCTTCAATTTTTAAGCTAATAATTAATACTCAAAATGATCATCATAAAGTTAAATAAACTCAGTATGGTCATCTTCCTCACTTTGTATAATATACTGTCTTAGCATATAAAGTTTTAGCACTTTGGTTTATATTATCAACAAACCTGAATAACCTTTTTAATACTTGGAATTGTTCTAATACTTCTTTTATACTTTCATTATAGACTTCAGGTTTTCTTGTTTTGTTTTGCATTTTTCCCAGGACTTGAACCAGTGAAGCATTTAGAATTAACTTTATATTATAGGCCTAATATTGTTTGCTTCCTTATCTTCACATAGAAATAGCACATAAAATTATGAAATCATAGACTTTTGAAACCAAAAGGGACCTGAGAAATCATTTTGGTAGTTTTAAATTTCAGAATTGTGAAATGACATTCTACCATCAGTAGGTAGTGACACAAATACAGGATCAAGGTAAAAATTGTCATATGAAAAATAATGAAAAATGATAATTTACTGTAAGGTTAATATAACCCACGATGCTGTCTTACATGTTGTCAACAAAGAGTTGATAGTCTCATTGTATACTGTACTGATTGGGCCCTATTAGATTATTTTGTTTGTTTTTAAGAGAGACTTATATAAATTAAAATACATTTAAAAGAAGGCAGTCGAGATGGAGAAGGGCTGGAAACCATAGTATTGTCAGAATGGCTGGAAAAACTGGGAATGTTTACTATGGAAAAAAGACAATTTAGAGAGAGCATGGGCACTTGAAATATTTTAAACCATATAGGCTTCCCTGCAATGAAGATTGCAATACAAAACAAAGTAATGCATAATGATGTTTATAAATGTAGATTCAGACTTAATAAGAAGAACTTCCTAAGCACATAAGAAGTGGATTTTTTCATGGTGTATTGAAAGTCTTCACTAGAAACCTTACAGCAGGGTCTCCGTTTCAGGGCTGACACAAAAACATTGCCTTGTTGGGTAGATGGTAGGAATACGGCCTCCTTTGACTGCAAGAATCTGTGACTAGAAGTTCATAGATCTTTGTATTTTTCTGCATTGTTAAAATACTTAGCAATCAATCACTGTATTACTTGCTAGGTTAAATAATTGTCTGTAAGGTGGGTAATGTGTGATAATGGTAATAATCCGGTTTCTCAGCTTTAAAGATTGACAGGAAATAATGGTACTTCATGGTACTTATTTTGTAGGTTAAATGAATGAAAGATTGTTGACTTACAATAGTGTTGGTACCCTAACGGCATGCAGTATATAACTGTTAAATGAATGAATAAGCAGATTGCTTATCATTGGCCTCGGTTGCTAGAGTAGCCTTGGGTACTCTAGAACTGGGTAATGTATTTAACATAGGAGCCCCCAACTTTAAGATATATTTGCCTCCTAATTTACTGAATCTTGAAGTTAATACATGTTAAGCAAAAGATCCTTGTAATTTACAATTGTATGTACTTTCAAGTATATAATTCCTTCCTAAAATTGAGGTTATTGAGAATGGGGGTTATTCCAGTGCCTCATCTGATAATCAGTAAAAATTCCATATTTGAAAGGAAGCACAATATTTATAATTCCTGGATAACATACAGGTGAATAAACCAAGAATATGATCAGCTTTAAAAGAAATGACAGTACCTACAAAAAATATATCACAAATCAGTTTGTTCTAATAAGTTAATTTTATTTCCAGTTGGCAGATATTCCTGTTACAATCTGCACATATCCATTTGTATTTGATGCCCAAGCAAAAACTACTCTGTTACAAACAGATGCAGTCTTACAGATGCAGGTAAGATATAGTTTAATACTAACTGACTTGAGAATGGTTTTGGAATTGTTTCTGTAATGTTTTTAAAAAGTAAATATTTGTTGGGGCACCTGGTTGGCTCAGTTGGTTAAGCATCTGACTTCTGTTCAGGTCATGATTTTGCACTTTGTGGGTTCAAGCCCCACATCAGACTCTGTGCTGACAGCTCAGAGCCTGAAGCCTGCTTTGGATTCTGTGTCTCCCTCTCTCTTTGCCCCTTCCCCCCTCGTTTTCTCTCTCTCTCTCTCTCTCTCTCTCTCTCTCAAAAATAAATAAAACATTTTTTTAAAAAAAGTAAATATTTGAAGTTTGCCTATAATCTGTAATCTTTGGGAACATTCTGTACCTTTGCAAAGGTACCTTATAATTGCATGTGACAAGTGTACTGTTACGAAGGCTTATATATATTTAAATGAAAATAGAATAGTTTAGCTTTTAATCATTTATATCTAAAAAATGGTATAAACATCTTTCATTGTAGAAATATGTAATCTTTATAAACAGTTTTATTAGCTTACTTGATAAACTTGGGTTTGTTTCAAATCTTGCTTCATTATATATTCCATATTTATATACTTGGTAAAAGATGGAAGTAACCAGAGGTGATGTGATGTTAAAGTAAGAGGTATTTGATCACGTGTTAGGGGGAGGATATGAAGTTTCCTTGAAGAAAGTGTTAGTAATAAGTAAGACATTTTCCTGAGGTTGGTCGTCTCCTGCTCTTCCATCTCCTTTCTCCTCTGCTCTGTTTTATGTTGAACATTTTTTCATTTATAATGAGGGTTTTTTTTTTTTAACTAACTTACATTATCATTTTAAGAACTATAGTAGATGTGCTGTATCTTTTGAACCTGTAAATTTAAAAAGGTTTTGAGTTTTATTTTCTAGTATAGAATATCAGACTATAGAGGCTAAGGATTAAGAAAAGGGTAAGAAGAAAGCTTGAGCTCTTAAAATCTAAAAATGCTTTAAAAAATTATCAGCACCCCACCACAATTTTGATAGCTGTTTTCATTCCTTTAAAATAAATGCCTTTGGTATTTTAAATGCCTCTAGATATTTAAATAATAAACACTAGGGGGAATTTTACATATGTGCTTATATCCATTTTCATCATTAGAGGAAATAATACACATTTTATTTTTAGAGAGAGTAAGCACGTGTATACGCAGGCAGGGAAGAGGGGCAAAGGGAGAGAGAGCGAGAATCTTTTTTCTTTTTTAAGGCTAATTTTTAAAAAAATTTTTATAAATTTTTTTTAAGTTTATTTACTTATTTTGAGAGAGACAGAGACAGCACAAGTGGGGGAGGGGCAGAGAGAGGGAGAGAGAAACCCAAGCAGGCTCCGTGCTGTCAGCTTAGAGCCCGATTGGGGCTCAGACTCACGAAATGTGAGATGGTGACCTGAGCTGAAACTGAGAAATGCCCCAAGAGGGAGAATCTTAAGCAGGCTCACCACTCAGTGTGGATCCCAATGCAGGGCTTGATCCTACCACCCTGGTTTAATGACCTGACCTGAAATCAAGAGTTGGTCTCCTGGGGCGCCTGGGTGGCTCAGTTGGTTGGGTATCTGACTTCATCTCAGTTCATGATCTCACAGTTTGTGGGTTCAAGCCCCACATCGGGCTCTGTGCTGATAGCTCAGATCTTGGAGCCTGCTTTGGATTCTGTCTCCCCCTCTCTCTGCCCTACACCAGCCCCCCTCCCTCCCCCCCCCCCACACGTGCTATGTCTCTCTCTCAAAAATGAATAAACATTAGGAAAAAAAAAAAAGTTGGTCTCTCAACTGACTGAGCTATCCAGGCATATCCAGGAGAAATATTTTTGTAGGGTTTATACTAACAACTGGTGAACTAGTTTTTGATGGTCTTTCTTAAAACAATAATCACCACATGCTTTTAATACATAGTACATTCCATTTTAGGATAAGAACACTGGGAAAACCATAAGAAATGAACAAAGGCTTTAAATGGTGAAAGCCAAATGCTTGGTTTGTGAACATGGTGATCACTCTTCTAGATGAATTCCTTTCTTTTTTTTTTTTTATGTTTATTTATTTATTTATTTTAATGTTTATTTGTGAGAGAGAGAGAGAACAGAACGAGCTGGGGGGAGGGGCAGAGGGAGAGGAAGAGATCCCAAGCAAGGTCTGTACTGGCAGTGCAGACCCTGACACAGGGCTCCATCCCACAAACTCACGAACTGTGAGATCATGACCTGAGCCGAAATCAAAAGCCAGATGCTTAACAGACTGAGCCACATTGGCGCCCCTACTAAATGAATTTCTATAACTCCTCAGCCAGGCTGTTCCTTATTCTCATTTGAGGTTGTTTTAATGCTGTTTTCTTTTTTCTCCTCACTCTTCATCCCGCTTATCTTTTGAGAAATAGCAGTGTTTAGATTTACCATATTATTATAGTTCCATGCTTGCATAATGGTATCATTAGCTATACATTAGTATAAAAGTATTCAAGGGGCGCCTGGGTGGCTCAGTAGGTTAAGCGTCTGACTTTGGCTCAGGTCGTGATCTCACGGTTCATGAATTCGAGCCCTGCATTGGGCTCTCTGCTGTCAGCACAAAGTTCACTTCTGATCCTCTGTCCCTCTCTCTTTGTCTCCCTCTCTCTAAAATTAAAACATTAAAAAAAAACATTCAATAGGACACTCATTATGCTGAGAATACAGTTTATTAAGCTCTTATGCTCTATTAGATACTGTGTGAGGTGTTATGTGAATTAAGTAGCATAGGAACTATTATAGGAATTATAAATATAGGATTATAATTAATAGGTAGAAGTTAGCTTACCCAGTCACCTTTATAGTTTCTTTATAGCATTGTATTAAAATTTTAATCTTTTGTTTTCTAGATGGCTATTGACCAGGCCCATAGACAGAATGTCTCCTCTCTTTTTCTCCCGGTGATTGAATCTGTGAATCCCTGCTTAATTCTAGTTGTACGCAGAGAAAATATTGTAGGAGATGCAATGGAAGTCCTTAGGAAAACAAAGAATATAGACTACAAAAAGCCACTCAAGGTAATTTGACATTTTCTATTATATAATTGGGACTTTATTCAGAAAATACGTTTAAAGTTTTTCTGTTTTTAATGTATCTTTGAAACTTAATAAATAAAACTATATAAAACCTAAAAAAATTTTTTAAACTGTTAATTGCTGAGCATTTATTGTGATAAATTACACGTTATGGGCTCTCCAGAATATACTTCCATTTCTTTACATTCAGTGTTTGCATTATGCTATTTTAGGTTATATTTGTTGGAGAAGATGCTGTTGATGCAGGAGGAGTACGCAAAGAATTTTTCTTGCTCATCATGAGGGAATTATTGGATCCTAAATATGGCATGTTTAGGTATTATGAAGATTCCAGGCTCATTTGGTTTTCTGATAAGGTGAAGTCCAACCATCTAAATTATTTCTATGTATATACCTATGTATGTATACCTACATGTGTCAAGTTAACTCAGTAAATAAGAGTTATTACTGAATTCCTAACATTTTATTCAGAGATCTGCTTTACCACAATTTGAAAAATTATAAACTTTTGGACTCAAAGTCGTCAGAACACATTAATGCTTCCCACACATTTCCAGTTAGCAAAATAAAGGAATGGTCAGCCTGAGAATGATGACCTTTCTTTCCGCTGATTTAGATTTAGGATTGAATAATTATTACCAGATTAACTTCTCTTTTGGGAAGAATTAATTTATCAGTAGCAATCATTGATTTTTCTAACTTATCGTTTAGGGCAGAGGTAACTACGCAGCAAATTACAGTCCATAAACTAAGTTCTTTCCAGCACATGTTCTTGTAAATAAAGTCATGCCCACTTTGTTACCTGCTCATGTTCATGGCTGCTTTCTAGCTACAGCTGGGAGAGGCAGAGTTGAGTAGTTAAGACAAAGACTGTATTATCAGCAAAGCCTGAAATATTTACCATCTTTTCCCTTACAGAAAGTTCACTGCCCCTTGATTTAGAGAGTATAAATGACGGATGGTTCAGTTTGTAGAATGAGTTGAAAGAATTTTGAATAGAATATTTTACTATTGGTTCTAAAAACCTTGATGTGTTATTTATTCATATTTCAGGAGGCTGACTATCCTTTGTGATATTAGCAGTCATTGATGATCAGTGCCTCATTAATTTATTAGGGGTTGCAAAATGGTGCTACTCTAACATTTCTTTTTCATTTTATTGGCTTGGGTACTTCTATACAGAGAAATTTCCCTCTATGTAGTATTTGGTTCCTTAGTAGTACAATTCATATGGGAATGGATTCTCTCTCTGTAGTTAACAATTTTTCAAAAGAATAAATCTGTTCATTGGCATATTCCAGTGATGACAATTTATTTTTTCAGTTTTTTTTTCATGGATTTAAACATATTTGATGTTTTTAGTCCATCATAGTTATTATTATCTTTATTGATGCTCATATTATCTTTGTCTAGGGAGAGCTCTGCAAGTTGGCATCTGAGTTCTTTTGATACAACTTTATTACTCTTTCGTAGCTTCCTTACTATCTGGTGTACTTGGTATGAAAAAATACTCCAAAACTCTACATTTGCTGCCTAACAGTACCAACATTACCACCAGTATCATGATAAAAGCTGAAAATAGTTGTTTCTTTTTTTTTTTTTAACTTGTTTTTGCAGGGTTTTTTTGTTGTTTTTTTTTTTTTTTGTCCTTTGAGTATACTCCCAGGAGAGCTGTACAAATAATAGAGAGCAGTGCACTAGCAGGGTTATATGCAGTTGCCCTGTTTTTTAGAGGAGCTGGGGGTTTTAAGAAGGCAAATGGAAGGAGACCTAGAAGGAGTGAAGACCAGGAGACTTAACTTCTATGCCGAATCGTATGAAGTGTTGGAAGAGAAAACAGACACCATTTATGAGAGCTACAGGGGAAATAGTGTCCTCAGAACACAGTCTTCTTCATTTACAAAAGAGGAAGGAAAATTTGGATAGAATTTTAGGATATGGGCAATTTTCCAAATGATAGATTGTGAGTTCCAGGGCAAACAGTGAAAGCGTTTAGTGGAGCAAAGATAGTTGTAAGATTGTGTCAGATTTTAGGGCCTGTATGGTGCCACATAAGATGGGATTAGGGATAACCTGTGATTTTGAGGCTTCCTATGTTGAGAAACAGACATGTAAGACATGGTGGAGTAGTCCTGATGACCTTTGAGGTAGGTGGATAATCTGATTGAATTACAGTCTCCTTCTTGGCTTGGTCTTGTGGGGTAGTTTGTTAATGGTATGGTAGATAGAATTTAAGAGGGTATATGGGGTGGAGGCCTGTCCTGCTAGGAACACAGAGAGTTCTGTGGGACTTCATTCAGTTCTGCAGAGAGGTAATGTTTTGAGACCAGGGGTGGGGCAGTCTTAACAAGCTTTATTGTGGATCTCTGTGAGATCTTTTCAGTTTATCTTGATTTCACCAATGGGAGCCCTGTTGAACTGGTTCCTCTTTTGTGTACTTTTGATGTGTCCCAATTTTTCCTTAATTATTCTTTACATTTGGTACAATAAATGTTACAGGCTCTTCTTGTGTTTACCCCAGCTCTAGCATTAGCCTTTTTTCCTTAAAAGCCCTCGCTTCTTCAGATGGAAATAGTATTCAGAAATCGTGCTCTGAATGCTAAGTGTACTCAACTGCTACCAGATAGTCATTGCTTTCAGATTCTCAGCAGACAGAGTTAGGAACTAAGTGTATGCACACACATATGCACACATCTCATGATTTCCAACATATGTATGGTTTCTAACTGTGAGATCATACTGATATCTCTATACTATGCAAACACCATAGAGTTTACTCTAGCCTTCTTGTCCATTTTATGTGACTTAAATCACCAGTGAGAAACTTCATAGCTATCATCTTCAAGATACTTACTTAATCTACCCTGTATGTAGTCGCTCTTCTTGCTACACTGGCTGAAAGCTCAGCCCTAGACATACTGGACCACTACCTCAGAGTAAGTGTATTACCCTAAACCTCAGTCCTGACCAGGAGAGGGAGAAGGCAGAAGGCTATATGTTCTTTTAAAAACTTTTTTTAATGAAGTAAAATTCATAACAAAATTCACCATTTTAGGAGTTTTTTTAATGTACAATTCAGTGGCATTTAGTATATTCACAGTGTTGTGCAACCAGCACCACTTTCTAGTTCCAGAACATTTCATCACCTCAACAGGAAACCTGTACATATTAAGCGGTTATTCCTCATTTCCTTCTCCCTCCAGCCCCTGATAACCACTACTCTATTGTTTGTCTCTGTGGATTTGTCTTTTCTTGATATTTGCTATAAATGAAGTTGTACAATATGTGGCGTTTTGTGGCTGGCTTCTTTCACTTAGCATGCTTCTAAGGTTCATCCATGCTGTACCACATATCAGTACTTCGTTCCATTTAACTGAATAATATTCATTTGTATGAATATACCTCATTTTGTTTATCCATCAGTCAATAGACATTTGGGCTATTTACCTCTTTTGGTAAAATGCTCTGAATAATGCTGCTATGAACATTTATGTGCAAGTTTTTGTTTGCACACTGCAATTAGTTTGGGTGTATTCCTAGGAGTGGAATTGCTAGGTCATATTATAATTCAGTTTGACTTTTTAAGGAACCACCAAACTGTTTACCTCCCCATCAGCAGTATGTGAGGATTCCAATTTCTCTACTTCGTGGGCAACATTTGCTATTTTCCTTTTTTTTAAATTCTATATTTCAAAAATGTTTTTTATTTATATATATTTCTTATTAGTATAGTGGGTATGAAGTGCTGGGGTACTAAATTGCATTTCCTTAATGGCTAGTTGATGTGTTTGATTTGTCACATTCTTTTTTTTTTTTTTTTTAATTTTTTTTTTTTTCAACGTTTTTTATTTATTTTTGGGACAGAGAGAGACAGAGCATGAACGGGGGAGGGGCAGAGAGAGAGGGAGACACAGAATCGGAAACAGGCTCCAGGCTCCGAGCCATCAGCCCAGAGCCTGACGCGGAGCTCGAACTCACGGACCGTGAGATCGTGACCTGGCTGAAGTCGGACGCTTAACCGACTGCGCCACCCAGGCGCCCCTGATTTGTCACATTCTTTAGCAAAATGTCTTTTAAGCCCTCTGCTCATTTTAAAATTAGATTGTCATTTTGTTGAGTTTGAAGAGTTCTTTGTATATTCTGGATACTGGACTCATCAGATATGTGATTTGCAAATATTCTCTCCCATTTTATGGTTGCCTTTTCACTTTCTTGATAATATCTTTTTGCACACAAAAGTTTTAAATTTTGTTGGAGTCTTATTTATCTATTTTTTTCTTTTGTTGCATGTGCTTTTGGTGTCATAACTAAGAACCCATGGACTATTGCAAAGTCATGAAGATTAACCTGTGAATTTTCTTCTAAGAGTTTTACAGTTTTAGCTGTTATAGGTCTTTGGTCTATTTTGAGTTAATTTTTGGCTATGGTGTGAGGTAAGAGTTCAGCTTCATTCTCTGCATGTGAATAACTAGTTGTCCTACTATTATTTGTTAAAAAGGCTGTTCTTTCCTTACTGAATGGTTTTGGTACCCTTGTTGAAATTTAATTGACTACAAAAATATGGATTTATTTCTGGACTCTTAGTTTTTTATTCTAGTGAGATATATCTATCTATCTATCTATCTATCTATCCATCCTTATGTCAGTACAGCACTATTTGTTTACTGTAGCTTTGTATAAATTTTATATTTGGTTTGTTCACTGCTAGGTATAGAAATACAACTGATTATGCTCGCTTTGGCAGCACAGATACTAAAAGAAGTACAACTACTTTTTGTGTTTTAATCTTGTATTATGCAACTTTGCTAAATTCATTTATCAGCTCTAATAGATTGTTTTGTGGATGGATTTTCTTTATACGAGATCATGGCATCCACAAATGCAATAGATTTAATTTTACTTCTTTCCTTCCAATTTAGATACCTTTATTTCTTTTTTTTGCATCTAATTGCCCTGGCTAGAACTTCCAGTATACTGTCAAATACAAGTTGGTAAGAGTGCACATGCTTTTGTTTTTCCTGATCTGGTGGGATGTTAGATTTTTCATAAATTCCTTTTTAACGTTAAGGAAGTTCTCTTTTATGCCTAGTTTGTTGAGTATATTTATCATGAAAGAGAGCGGTATTTTGTCAGATGCTTTTGTGCATCCAGATGATCATGTGGTTTCCTTCCTTCATTCCTTTAATGTGATGTATTACATTGGTGCGTTTTCCTATGTTGAACCACCTTGTGTTCTTGAGATAAAGCCCACTTGGTCATGGTGTATAATACTTTAATATGCTGCTGGATTCAGTTTGCTAATATTCTGTTGATGATTTTTCTATCCTTATTTATTAAGAATACTGGTCTATAGATTTCTTTTTGGTGTTTGTGATGCCTTTGTCGGTATTTGGTGTCATGGTATTTGACCTCACAGATGAGTTAGAAAATGTTCCCTCTTCCATTTCTTGGAAGAGGAAAAATTGGTGTTAATTATTCTTTAAATGTTTGGTAGAATCTGGTCATAGGCTTTTCTTTGTTGGAAGGTTTTTTTGTTTATTTAATGTTTATTTTTTGAGAGTGAGAGAGTGCAAACACAGGAGAGGGTCAGAGAGAGGGAGACAGAGAACAAGAATTAGGCTCTGGCAGAGGCTCAAACTCAAGAACGCTGAGACCACAACTTGAGCCAAAGTCAGACACTTAACCCACTGAGCCACCCAGGTGCCCCTGTTGGAAGGTTTTTGATTAGTGATTCAGTTTCTTGTTACAGGTTGTGTTTCTTTTTCTTTTTCTTCTGGTGTCAGTTTGGTTGTTTGTATGTTCCTAGGAATTTGCCCATTTCATCTAGATTATCTATTTTGTTACACGGTTGTTCATAGTATTATCTTACAATCCTTTTTATTTCTGTAAGGATGATAGTAATGTCCCCACTTTCAATCCTGATTTTAGTAATGTGAGTCTTTTTTTTTTCTTGGTCATTCTAACTAAAGGTTTGTCAGTTTTGTTGCTTTTTTAAAAGAATCAACTTTGCTTCTATGTATTTTTCTCTCCTATATTTTATTTATCTCCACTTTCATCTTTATTGTTATCTCCCTCTACTAGCTTCAGGTTTAGTTTGCTCTTCTTTTTATAGTTCCTTAGGGTATGAAGTTTGATTATTGATTTGAGATATTTTTTCTTTTTTTTTTTAATTTATTTTTTAATTTACATCCAAGTTAGTTACCATATAGTGCAGTAGTGATTTCAGTAGTAGATTCCAGTGATTCATTCCCTATGTATAACTCCCAGCAAGTGTCTTCCTTAATGCCCTTTACCCATTTAGCCCATCCCCCCACCCATTTTCTTTTTTAATATATATGTTTGTAACTACAAATTTACCTACGGATTGGGAATTATAAATTGCCTCTATAAATTGAAAAAGACTAAAATCATAAAAAATTAATTTTCTGACTACTGTGGAATGAAACTGGAAATCAACAACAGAAGGAAATATAGAGGGTCCATGGCTGGCTCAGTCCAGTGGAGCTGCAACTCTTGATCTCCGGGTTCAAGCCCCACTTGGGTATATAGATTACTTAAAAATAAATCTATTAAAAAAAAACAAGGCAGAAGGAGGGGAGCCTGGGTGGCTTAGTCGTTTAAGCATCTCAAGTCATGATCTCACGTGGGTTCAAACCCTGTATCAGACTCTGCACTAACAGTGTGGAGCCTACTTGGGATTTTCTGTCTCCCTCCCTCCCTGCCCCCCCCCCTAAAAAATAAATGAATAAACTTAAAATTTTTGGAGGCTTAATTTTTGACCTAACATATGGTCTTTCCTGGAAAATATCCTATTTGCGTTTGAGAATAATGTATTCTCTTGTTATTAAATGGAATGTTCCAAGCTGTCTGTTCAGTCTGGTCATTCTGTAGTGTTGTTCAGGTCCTCTATTTCCTTATTGATCTTCTGATTGTTATATCCATTATTGATATATTGAATATTGGGATATTAAGCCTCCAACTATTATTTTAGAACCACATTTCTCCTGTCAATTGTGTCAGTTTTGTGTGTATTTTGAAGCTGTATTGTTAGGTATGTATATATTTACAAATGTTACATCTTCTTGGATTGATGCTTATCAGAATATGTCTTCATCTTTTGTAATAATTTTTAATTTAAAGTTTATTTTGTCTGATACTGGTATAGCCACTCATCTCTCTCTTGGTTACTAGTTACATGACATATCATTTTTTTCAAACTCTCACTTTTTTTTTTTTTTTTTTTTTTTTGAGAGAGTACAAACGAGGGAGGGGCAGAGAGTGGGGGACAGAGAATCTGAAGCAGGCTCTGCACTGACAACAGCAAGCCTGATGTGAGGCTCGAACTCGCGATCATGACCTAAGCTGAAGTCTGATGCTCAGCCAGCTGAGCCACCTGGGGACCCCTCAAACTTTCACCATCTAGTGTCTTTGAATTTAAAGTGAGGCTTGTAGACAGCATGTACAGCATCTTCCTAGACTTACTATGGAGTTATGTTTCAATAAACTGTAAACTGGAAATTTTGTAAGTTAAACATGCATTGACTACACCTAACCTACCAAACATTAGAGTTTAGCCTAGCCTATACTAAACATGCTCAGAACAGCCTATAGTTGGGCAAAATCATCTTAAGCCTCTTTCATAACCAAATATTGAATATCACACGTAATTTATTGAATCGTAAACTGAAAATGAAAAATAGGCTGGTTGTATGGGCACAATGGTTTTAAGTGTATTGGTCATTTACCCTCATGATTGCATGGCTAACTGGGAACTGTGGCTTACTGTCGCTGATCAGCACATAGTGCATATTGCTATCCCAGGAAAAGATCAAAATCTAAAATGTGAAGAATGGTTTCTACTGGTGGAGTATCACTTTTGCACCACTGTAAAATAAAAAAATCGGAAGTCGAACCATTGTAAAGTAGGGACTGGCTACAGTTGAATAATGGTTTTTTAAAATCTGTTCTGCTAGTTTCTGCCTTTTGATTGCAGAATTTAATTCATTTACATTTAAAGCTGTTACTGATAAGCACTTCTGCCATTTTACTGTTTGTTTCCTATAAGTCATATCTCTCTTACTCTTCAGTGCCTCCATTACTGTCTTTTTTAAAAATTTAATTGATTGTTTTGTCTAGTGTGTTTTTTTTATTCTTTTCTCATTTCCCTTTCTCTCTCTCTCTCTCTCTCTCTCTATATATATATATATATATATATATATATACATATTTTCTTTCCCTGAGTAGTTGCTCTGAGGATTACAATTAACACCTTAAATTTATAACAGTCTTGTTTGAATTAATACCAACTTCCATACTATGCAGAAACTCTGCTCCTGAAACAGCTCTGTCCCTTCCTCTTTGTTATTGTCACACCCTCCAGCTTTATATGTTGTATGCCCATTAATGTAGATTTATACTTACTTTACACGTTTGAGTTTTAAACCATATATAGAAAAAAAGGGAGTTGCGAGTCAAAAATATAATAATTTTAACTTTTATATGTACTTGTGTAGCTACCTTTAACAGAGTTCTTTTCTTTGTATGGCTTTGAGTTACTGTCTGGCATCCTTTTCTTTCAGCCTACTGAACTTTAGCATTTCTTGTAAGGAAGGTCTAGTAGCAACAAACTCCCTCAGTTTTTCTTTATCTGAGATTTCCTGGATGTAGAATTCTTGCTTGACAGTTTTTTCTTTCAGCTCTTTAAATGTGTCATTCCACTGTCTTTGACATGCATGGTTTCTGATTAGAAATCAGCTATTAATCTTATTGAGGAGCCCTGCTGTGATGAGTTGCTTCTCTTTTGCTGCTTTCAACACTGTTTTTGTAATTGACTTTCAACACTTAGATTAAAATATGTCTGGATGTGGATTTTGAGTTTGTTGAGCTGCTTGGATGTTAGATTTATGACTTTTATCAAATTTAAGAAATTTTTAACCATTTCTTCATATATTCTTTCTGCCCCACTCTCTCCTTTCCTTGTGGGACTCTCCTGTTTATATGATGGTACACTTGATGGAATCCCACAGATCTGTTAGACTCTGTTCATACTTCTTCATTCTTTTTCTTGCTGCTGTTCCACAAAGTAGATAATCTCAATTGGCCTATCTTCAAGTTCATGGATTCTTTTTTCTGCCTGCTCAAATCTCTTGTACCCCTGCAGTGCATTTTTTGTTTCAGTTATTACACTTTTCAGCTCCAGAATTTTTAGTTCTTTTCCATAATTTCTCTTTCTTTACTGATACTGTCTATTTGAGGAGACATTGTTCTTCTGTTCTCTCCCCCCACTTCCCACCCCCCATGGTTTCCTTTAGCTATTTGAGCATATTTAAGACAGTTGATTTAAAAAGTCTTCGTCTAGTAAATCCAGTGTCTGGGTGTTTCTCAACAATTTATATTTAATTTTTTTTTCTTATGAATGGGCCATATTCTTTTTTTGCATGTCTCATAAATTTTTGTTGAATACTGGACACTTTTGAATACCAGACAATTATTTCTTTTGTCTTTTTCTTGTGATCCTTGGCTTTTTATTCACATTTAAGAATGTGACACTGAAAAGCTACCTAGTTTGAGTATATACATTTATGATTTACAGTCACCATTCATAGAGTGATTAGGTAGAGGTGTTTCAAAGAGAACCATCAATTGTCAACATATACAATTTGGCTGCCAGTGTTCTAGTAGTGTTCTGAACACTGGAAATGGAAGCTGGGATTTCTCATTGTTAACTATGCATACCTTCATTTGATCCACTTGTTTCTTTGTATGTGTATTCTATGTTTTGTTTTTTAATTTTTTTAATGTTTACTTATCTTAGAAACAGAGCATGAGCAGGGGAAGGGCAGAGAGAAAGGGAGACACAGAATCTGAAGCAGGCTGCAGGCTCTGAGCTGTCAGCACAGAGCCCAATGCAGGGCTTGAACCCATGAACTGCAAGATCATGACCAGAGCTGAAGTCAGAGGCTTAACCAACTGAGCCACCCAGGAGCCCCTGTTTTAACTTTTTAAATTACATTTTTAGTTGAAGTATAGTTGACATTCAATATAATATATATTAGTTTCAGGTGTGTAACATAGTGATTCATTAGTACACATAGTGTACATAGTGTATGTACAGTGCTCAAAGTGTAGTTACCATCTGTCACCATACAAAGCTGTTAAAATACTATTGACTACATTCCCTGTGCTCTACTTTATATCCGTGTGACTTATTTATTTTATAATTGGAGGATTGTACCTCTTAACCCCCTTGAACCCTTTGATCCCTTTGTTTTTAATGCACCATCTGTCTCAGATTCCAGAGCCACTTTGGCTCATTGTCTCCAGAAAGGTAAGGGACTTTTCACCACATATCCTGTTTTCAACTACTGTAGTTAGTACCTCTGACTTTCAGAGTCTTATGTTTTACTAACTGAGCTAGCAGGGCTACTTGACTTTAAAGGTATTTTTGCTACTTCCATTCCCTGAGTCTGAAGCACAAATTAGCTTGTTTTTCATTGGCTTTTCTCTTAAGCTCCTGTTTCAGTTTAAGCTTCCTCAATCAGTTAACCACCCTACTACTAACCAGCCTACAGTTAACCATCTACTTTTCATATTTTGAAATATTATCATCTCTTTAGTGATATTAAAACCCTCCCCTGTTTTTTCTATTCTCTTTTATCTTGTGGGTTTATGCCCATTTTAATCCTTTATTCACGTTTAGAGGGATTTCAGGAGGAAGAGATATTAACATGTTATTCAGTCTGTCCTGTTCTAAAAGGACTTTCTGAACTTAAACACGGAATAGGACATCACAAAGGAAAAAGGCTGATTTGACCACTGGAAAAAACTGTGACATTTATGTATAATAAAAACGATTATTAAGAAGTATATAGCAGACTGGGATATATATATAACAGATATGACATAGGATAATACTCATAGTATATGAAGAATTCAAATACAAATATATAAGAAAACACTAGCTCCAAAAGGTAAATGGGCCAAGTATACAAAGAGGCATTTCACAAACACACACAAATCCCTAATTTTCAGTATCACTAGTAGACAAAAATACATACTAAACAAGTTTGCATTTTTTAACTCCTATAGAAATATGTGTCTGTGTGTGTGTACAGATGAAAATGGGAAAAGATAGCCATTTTCTTGGACTACAAATGTCAGTGTAAATTGGAATAGGTATGGAGGAAAACAGTTTGGGGTTATGCTTAAGTATCATTTGAGTTTGAAATTCTTCTTACAAATTAGAATTTCTCCTAAACAAACATTCCAAACTGTGCAGATGATACACATCATATTTGGAATATCACTAACTAGTTGGAATAACTAACACTGATAGTGCCTTTACTGTGTGCTACAGGAACCGGGCTACAAGTATTTTACATACATTAATCTCATCCTCACAACAACCTTATGAGATAAATACTGTTTTTGTCTTTGAAAACATTGAGGCCAGATAGTGAATGAACAGGTGTGGAGCCCCAAATCTGATAAAAAATGTTTTTCTCTTTAACTGTCATGCTCACAGAATTTTCTGCTACTATATGTTGCTTCTCTAAAGATGAGGGGAAATAAGCATTGTTTTTGATGTTTTAATAATATAAAATCCAACTGTAGTAAAATAGCTAACTTTGCAGACCGTGGTACTTTTATATGAGTGATATGCAGCCATTAAAAATCATGTTTTAGAAGAATATTTAATGATAAAATACTTGTAATTAGAAGAATGAGAAGACCTTAAGTATAATGTTTTTAAATTATTTTTTTGAATTTACAGTTGATGAAAATATGTAAAAAAATTTTTTTAATCATTGTGAATGATTGGATTACATGCATTTATTTTCTTTTTGCCTTTTAAATCTTTGAAATTTTGAATATGTATAATTATTTAAGTCAGATTAAGTGTTCTAGTAATCATTTCATTTATTAATTTAATGATGTAGAAATGCTCATATTTCTGGGAGAAAAAGCCACTTGTGATTTTAGCAAGGTCTTAATTTTGTCTTAGAAAATATATTGATGGAAATAATGTAGAAATACTAACACTGATATTATCCCAGGGAGATATGCTTGAGAATAAGCTTTTTCTTGTTACTCATTACACTGTGTCTTCAAAATTTTCTACTACGAGTGTATGTTTTTGTCATCAGAAATAATGTAATATTTTAACTTGGAAAATAGTCTTTACTTTTTTTTTCTTTTATTTTTAGACATTTGAAGATAGTGATTTGTTCCATTTGATTGGTGTTATCTGTGGATTAGCAATTTATAATTTTACTATTGTGGACCTCCATTTTCCTTTGGCTTTGTATAAGAAACTGCTGAAAAAGAAGCCATCCTTGGATGATTTGAAGGAACTAGTGCCTGATGTTGGGAGGTTAGTTGTAAAAAGTGACAAGGATGGAGTGTAGGTAATAGAGAATGAGAAATGTACAGAAAGCTTTCCTTTTAAGAATAATTGTATTTTGTGCTTGTTGAATTTCCAAAATAAACAAAAACCCTTCTCATATTGGAGAACTCATTGTGTTACCCAGATCAAAATTTTCTACTGAAAGACTTCTGTGTATAAAACCATTCCCTAAATTTTTAGTAATTTAACAATATTTTACAAATATCAGATAATAAACTTAGGAAGGCAATGTTTCCTGAGAATAGTTAAATGATTTACTTGGACTTCTGATTACTTTCATTCCTAGCTGGAATACGTAAAGTTTCTTATTTATTACATAAAATGGAATAAAAATTGTATATGAATAAGAACAAATGTTAAAAATGGACACATGGCCTTTGTATTTAGAAGAGATAAAAACCTTAGAGTGATTTATTTGTTCCTTCAAAATTGTTCATTAGCTTGCCATTACACATCTACCATTCTGAAACAAATACAAGAGTACAGATTCATAAAAGGATTTTATCAAGAATGAATGAGAAATATATATTTATCCATAAGCAAAATAGTCAAAATACTCAGTAATGTTTTACCTCAAAGAAAAATGTATATTGTTTTGCAGAAGCATGCAACAATTACTGGATTATCCAGAAGATGATGTCGAGGAAACATTTTGTCTTAATTTTACGGTAAGATGGAAAGACCTAGAATAACCTGATTATTCTTCATCCCTGCCTTATGGTTTTTGGTTTTTTTATGTTGACGAGTGGAATTCTTAACCCTTTAGCTAACATTTATTGAGCATTGACTGTTTGCTAGTCATAGTACATACATTATTTCATTTAATCCTCATAACAGTCCTATGAGATTGGTATTATTATCCTTATTTTACGGATGAAGAAAACTGAAAACAGTCATTACATGTCAGAAATAATATTTATACCCAGGTCTGTGACTTCAGAGCCTAGTGTTTTATCATTATGTTAAAGATCTTTACAAATACAAGAAGACCTCTTTATTCAAGTATTCATTTTTGAGTCTGCAGTTAATTACAAGAATCTTTAGAGAAGCAAAAGTTACTGTACATTAGAAAATTCAGTAATGAACTTACCACTTAAAAGATTAATTCCTACTCAGACATCCCTTTCTGCTTACATTAATATTTGTCCTTGCCTATTTACCTTACTGTTGAATGACATACCACAGTGCAAATGCAAATACGTTGGAATGATATTTAGAAAAAGAAATTGCAAATCTTACCAAAGATACAGAATTTTGTTAATTTAGTGAAAGGGATGTTGAATAACTTATCCATCCACATGCAAAGCCCTTGACAAACAAGGATCTGGCAGAAGTAGACCAGTTGACAATTAAAGATGAGAAAATCAGCAAGGATTGTGAGAAAGCACTCCAGAATGGAATGGTTTAAGTGTTGTTAATTAGACTCTTGTGAAAATGGTAAAGCCTTTGGTCTTCTTTCTTTTTGTTTTTAAAAACTTTGTGTATTTGTTTTTCCCCCAAATAGTCCCCTTTATGATCTTGTGGTCAAATCTGACAGATACTATATTCTCCTATCCCACAATTTTCCAAAAAAATGATATGCCCCGGTCAAAAAAGTTTACCCATTTCTTGATCATTTTAAGAATTGGCACATAGTACAATTTTAAGAAAATTTGGCTAAAATGAAATAAGTGAATTTATTTTAATAAATAATGGTTGAATGGTTGGTTTCCAAGTGGTTTGATTCTTTAATTCAATTTCATTTATAAGAGAATCAATTATCTTTGAATTTTTTTGATTATCTCAATGGACTGAAACTTCGGGTTCCAAGCAATATAATTTCTAATTTATCAATGCCAAGTTTGTGAATGCTTTAGTATATTCAAGAACTATGGTAATTTAAACATTACTTCCCACTGCCATTTTTTTTCCAGAAATTTTCAGTGAGTCTTTATTGCTTGCATAATAATAGCTTTAGAATGGGCTTCAGAGTCTTATTTGTAATCTGGCTTTCTTTGTAACTTACACTATATTCCTCCATTAATAGCAAGTTTTATCATGTCACACAGTATTCTCTCATGTACCTTATCG
This sequence comes from Panthera uncia, assembly GCF_023721935.1. Classification (NCBI taxonomy): domain Eukaryota; kingdom Metazoa; phylum Chordata; class Mammalia; order Carnivora; family Felidae; genus Panthera; species Panthera uncia. The sequence continues at coordinate 27,849,815 of NC_064818.1, read as the reverse complement.
TCCTGTTTTTTAGGGCCATATGTTTTCAGAATTTGATATTTACTGTCATATGTATCCTGTCCAGTCTCTATGCTCAGTCAGAAATTCCATCCCCTCTCAATCTTTGAGGGCCCTACTCATCCTTCTAGGTGCTTTTCAAAGGATATTTCTTCCTCAAGGTCTTTCATACTTCCTCCAGTTAGAGAGTGTTCTTTCCTCTGTGGTTCGATAGCATTTTGTTCATGTCTCTATTCAGCATTTATTTTAAGAAGTTGCTTATATAACACATTTCTCCTCCTTAACTAGATAGTAAATTCCACAGCAGGGATTTATTCATCTCTTATCATCTCAACCCCACCGTAATGTTTTATAGATAGCAGGTACTAAAAAAAAAATGTTTTCATAGAAGAGGATAATCCAAAAAGAGGGAATAGAAGGAGAAAAGATACAAAGGTGGGAATGGTAATACTTATAGGAAAATTAGCAGACTAGTAAAGCAAATAAAAAGTTTCAAAATAACCAGCTATCTTTATAAACCAAATCATGCATACTGGAAAAACCATGTATGATCAAGAATGCAAACAAGACAGGAATATAAGAGTAGGAGCTGTCAAGTGAGAAGAATGCATGGCAGGTCTAGGCTGCATACATCTGGACCACCTGTATTCTGTTATATGTGCAAGGAAAACATCCTTTCTGATATTTTACTCCTGTAGTGATTGTTCTAAAGTCTTACACATAATAAATACTCCATTTCCTGTTCTTAACTAACCAAACATTTGGTAATTTGTAGTTAGTCACAGTAGGATTTCACACTACTACGGAGGATGAAAACTTCTAGTGTGGCTTTATTTAGAATTCACAAATAAGCTTATGGTAGTCACAGAATTTTACCTCAGCTTTATTCTTATATTTAATGAGAGAAAGGTAGACTATAATAATAGGTTATTAAAATCTAATAAGTTTTGAGTCTGACATTGACTTTTTTTAAAAATTTAAATTAATAGATCACAGTTGAAAACTTTGGTGCAACAGAAGTGAAAGAGCTGGTTCTAAATGGTGCAGACACAGCTGTTAACAAACAAAATCGGTAAGTGAATTATAGCAGCATCAGTGGTAGTAATAACTTTCCGTAGGCATTTTCTTCTGTATATAGAAACCTGTCACAGTCTTAAGTTTTTACTCAGGTAAAACTTACTTTTTGAATGGTTAGTAAGGAAGTAACTGCCTTTTGTTCCTGAAATCTCTTTAAGACATTAATAAAGAGATAAAAGATCATAACCAAAACAAAGAGAAGGGAAAGGAGACAACAGAAACCCATTTTTGGAAGCTAGAGAACAGGAGTAACTAACTAACTGGTCAACCAGAGAAAGTTGCAACATAGGAAGGAGTCAAGAAGGCAGCCAGTTTTTATATTGCTTAACTGCGGCTCAGGCATTGAGAATAAAAATGTTAGAAAGTATATTGGGCTTAGGGGAATGCTGGAAATAGAAAGATTGCTGTTATAAAAAGCAGTTAAAAACCCATTTACCCATTTTCATTAGCACTACAATAGCCTGGCAACTTCCCTTTCTGGTCTAGGCAGAAGATTGGAAATTTACCTTCTGGAGAGATTGAACTAAAGGGACTTTGGATATTTTGAAGGGCGGGGGAGGCGCTGGGGGAAAGGGATACTTTAGATTTGAGTACAGTTAGGCACAACCAAGGGTAAGAGGCATGCTGAAAACAAGTAGATTGAGTCTGCAGTTCCCCCTCTTTGGCACTGTGTGCTGGAGGATTCTTTGGGTAAACTGCCTCACTTTTAAGTATGAGTAGATAGATAGCCAAAGATCGATGGACGTTTAAGGAAAAACCAAAACCGTCGAATGCCAAGGAAACAGAAACAATGCAGGATGAAGAAGAAAACTTCAAAAGAAAATGAAATCAGTATTCTTAAAATGATATAGATTAAAAATCACTGACTTAAAATTCAAAAAAGTTGAATTAAAAATTGAAAAAAAAATCACTGAAAGACATTTGTCAAATAAATGGTACCAAAAAACTTGCCAGAACAGAATGACATGCTTTCTTAAAAGACATGCCTTTAAAAATTGAAAGCATGGAAAGTTTAAAAAAAAAAAAAAAAAAGACATACTAAGGCAAAAGAGAATTTTCAAAATCCTAGGAGAATAAAGATTCCTAAAACCTTCCAGGAAAAAAAAATATACTGACCATATACAAAAAAGAACCAGAATAACCTCGAACTTTTCTAAAGAATGACACTGAAGCTGGGAGATCAAAATTCTGGGGAAAGATGATTTTTTAACTTAGAATTTTGTATCAGAACTGTCAAATATGTGCATGTATATAAAAACATCTCCAGGCATCCAGAGTCTCAGAGAATCTACTTCCAGTGCATTTTTCTCAGGAAGTTACAGGAGGATGTGTTCTACCAAAACAAAGAATTAAACCAAGAAAGAGAAAGACACGGGATCAAAAAAAAAATACAATCCAATCTAGAAGAGAGGCAGAGGATTTCTTCTGCAGGAACAGCAGTGTGCAGAAGGTTTAGGAAAAAGCAGCCGATGTGGGTTAGATCAAGAGGATGGAGGCTCCAGGAGGGCTGTCTCCAGGAGAAAAATGCAGCTTTTGCTCCCTTACATAGTTGAATGAATCTAAAGAGATTGACATTTCTGTTAAAGTGAGGGATGAAGTAGCAAATTAAGGGAAGCAAAAGTTGTGGTTTGTTTGTTTTTTTAATTTTTTAATGTTTGTTTATATTTGAGAGAGAGAAACACAGGCAAGAGGGAGGGAGCAGAGAGAGAGAGGGAGACACAGAAGCAAAAACAGGCTCCAGGTTCTAAGCTGTCAGCACAGAGTCTGACGCGGGGCTTGAACCACGGACCCATGAGATCATGACCTGAGCCGAAGTCAGACGCTTAACCGACTGAGCCACCCAGGTGCCCCAAACAAAAGTTCTTTTTAAGGAAAGGCAGGTAATAAAATATTCCAACTTAATTGTGAGCGATATTTATGATCATAAAAATGTCAACAGTGAACAGTGAGCCAAAAATTGTTATAATGGGAGCTTTAGGGGAAACAAAGTGAGAGAGGGGCAATTAAAAATAAGGTAAATCCTCACCTTCCACAATAGGTATTCAGTTCATTAGATTATATTTAAAATTGAAAATTGAGGAATAACATAACTGTGTTGTTGAAATTTGAAGGTAAATATCAGAAGTAATAGCGAAAAGTTAAGTTTATTTGCCTTCAGATATCAGGAATTTCTAATGGAAAGGAACAAAACAGAGAACTGCTTTGTTCTCTTCTTTGGTGTTACAATTCTTTAGACAAAGCTAGCTTATTGGCTGTTGCCAGGAGCTTTATTCAAATGGTTCTAATTCTGGTTCTGCTACTTAGTAACTGTGTAACTGTAGGTAAATTAGTCAATGTCTCCATGCCTCAGTCTCCTTTTCTGTAAAATGGGATGATAGATTGTACCTATTTCTTGGAGTTATTTTGAGGATTAAATGAGGCAATAATTTTAAGATGCTTAAAATAGTGCCTAGCACATGTACGTGCTCAGTAAATGTTGGCTGTTAGGATTATTACTATTTGACATTTAAAACTGTGTGTATGTCTTACTTTGATAAAAATAAACTGTTTTTTTAAAATAATGTGAAAATATTTAGGTCTTTATAATTATCCTTTCTTTAAAAAAATCTTGGTTTTGAAAACTGTGATTTAGAAAGGTTTTTAGCCTACTATTAAAGTATTATGTTAAGTTTTTTAATTTAGTTAATAATTTAAAGAATTTTTATCTTTGTACTACCAATGCTAGATAAAGTGTTGAAGATAAAAATATTAGCACATAAAGCAATTTAGCCTTTTGTGCTTAAAGCAGATAAATTTCTAATACAGATAAATTTCACTTTCTAATTAGACGAATTATAAAATTATGCATTACAAAATTATCTGCCTCTTTTCATCAGAACCTAATAGCATATGTTACTGATTTTTCCTTAGGCCCACCCAATTTTATATTGACCCCTGTAACCTTCTTTTTTCTGTTTATAAATTCACTTTGAAATTATTTTATAATTGCTAAGAAGATTATCTATAGATAACTAAATTTGCCAGTATCCCAGAATTATCCTTTTGAATTTGGAGGACTGGAATATAAAATATTGAAATACCCCTGGTACCCATTCTCATAATTTGTTTGACCAGATAATAGTTGCATAAAATAATTGTGGCTAACAGAACAAATTGAATAAAACTATAGTGCTAATTCCTGGGTAAAGGGACTTTTGTTTGTTTGTTTATAGTTTACTTTAGTATCATAACAGGCAGGAAAAGACATCAGAAGTGTTTGTTATATATATGTGTGTGTACTTATATGTATATGCACATACTTCTGAACAGAAATGGCACTTGTAATCTTTTAATGAAGTGCTTAATAACCCTTTGAGGTATTTATTCATTCATTTATTTCTAAGAGAGAGAGCATGCAGTGAGCAGGGGGAGAGGCAGAGGGAGAGAGGATCTTAACCAAGCTCCATGCCCAGTGCAGAGCCGATCTCATGACCTGAGCCAAAATCTAGAGTCACTGACTGAGCCACCAGGAGTCCCTGAGATACTTAGTTTTTAAAATAAATTTTGTTGGGGTGCCTGGCTGGCTTCATCAGTAGACCATGTGACTCTTAATCTTAAAGTTGTGAGTTCAAGCCCCACTTTGGGTATAGAGCCTACTTAAAAAAAAATAAAAATGTGTTTTCAGATTCCTTGAAACCCAACGAAAAACAGGTAGACTGTTGTCTGTCAAATAGTCTGTATCTCAAAGCTCTCATTTTTTCATCACCTGGTATTTTTAACAGATGACTCTTTTTAGGGATGCATTTGAAGTGGTGCATATAAATCTCAATAATCTGTGAATATTTAAAAATTATTTTGATAGACATTTGTGTCCCTTTAGGAAATGACATTTCACCTTGGAATAGCCTACCTAATTAGGCTATGAATGATAGATGAAGTCTGCATGCCTCCTAGATAATAGTGGATTTTTATACAGAAAGAATAATAAATTTTTCTATAAAGACTTTGTCCACTTAGGGGTGCCTGGGTGGCTCAGTCGGTTAAATGTCCAACTTCGGCTCAGGTCATGATCTTGTAGTTCGTGGGTTTGAGCCCCGTGTCAGGCTCTATGCTGACAGCTCCGAGCCTGGAATCTGTTTCAGATTTCAGATTCTGTGTCTCCCTCTTGCTTTCTGCCCCTCCCCCGCTCATGCTCTCGCTCACTCGCTCTCTCTCTCTCTCTCGCTCTCTCTCAAAAATAAACATTAAAAAAAAAAAAGGCTTTGTCCACTTAGAATCCTGCTCATACTTTCTCAGTTTTATAGCTAAGTAGCAAAAAGTACACGAGATCAAACTTTTAATAAGACTGCATATCTGTTCTCCATAAAAAATTATTTTTATATTCTGTGCCATGTGTGCCTTTTCATTTCTAGGCAAGAGTTTGTTGATGCTTATGTGGATTACATATTCAATAAATCAGTGGCTTCCTTGTTTGATGCTTTTCACGCGGGCTTTCACAAGGTCTGTGGAGGAAAGGTCCTTCAGCTCTTCCAGCCAAATGAACTACAAGCAATGGTTATTGGAAATACAAATTATGATTGGAAGGAACTGGAAAAGGTAAGGGAAAACAAATCAATGAAATTGTCTCAATGGAAAGGCAAAAGGAAAATGTGGTTTATTGATAGAAAAATTGCCCTCTTGTTTATTGTTTTCCATTTTACACTATTTATTAGTCATATTTATAGGAAAGTACTATATACATCCTATTCCACAATGAATGAATTTAGTTGTATATAAATTAGATACCATTTTTGTATTTGTGGTATTGGTAGTTTTCTTATGGAAAAATGTCATTTATGACAGAGGTCAGATAGAAGTCCCAGCTAAAACTGAGTTTTCATTCTGCCCAATCATAAAACCATTATGAAAAACATTCACATTACTTAACACCTTTGTTTATTTTTTTTCCTGCTTACTCTCAATGCTAAATTTTTTTAGCAGAGAATAAATAATATTTATGATTTCCATTATTAGTGTTAGCCAATAAAGGGATCTTTGGGGAGAAGATTGGGAATTTTTAAACAACTTTTTTCTTTTCTTTCTCTATACCAATCATTCTCAGATATTTCTTCAGATAAACATTGAATAAAAAGTGCTAGGTTAGATCAGCTTTGAGAAAGATGTATTCAAGTTTGACCTATAAAATTTTCCGTCTTTGTAATCCAACTCTGATACAGTTTTTTGCATTAATAGTTTAATACTGTGTACCCATTAAGTTAGCTAACAAGTCTAACAAGGATACAAAGCATTGGTAACTTTCATGCATTGCTGGTAGGAATACAGATTGTATAGCTACTTTGGAAAGAGTTTGGCATTTTCTTGCAGGGTTAAATATGCACTTACTACATCACCTAGCAGTTCTACCCTAAGGTATTAAGTTACATTCACACAAAATCTGTAAATAAGAGGGTATGGGATGTAATTGTTTAATGAGTACAGAGTTTCAGCTTAGCAAAATGAACAGTTCTGGAGATGCATGGTGGTGATGGTTGGGTAGCCGTATGAATGAACTTAGTACCACCAAACTGTGCACTTAAAATGGGTTAAGATGGTAAACTTTCTTATAGGTATTTGACCACAATTTTGTTTAATTATGTTTTTAAAACTCTGCAAACATGTCAAAAACTAGAAACAGCCCAGATGTCCTTCAGTGGGTGAATGAATAAAGCAACCTGGAGTACATCCATACAGTAGGGTACTACTGAACAATAAAAAGGGATGCACTACTGATACGTGCAACAACTGGGATGACTCTTAGATCCTTATGCAGAGTGAAGAAGCCAGTCTCAAGGATTACATACCATATGATTCCATGCATGTGACATTTTTGAAAAGGCAAAACTATAGTGAACTGGATATATGACTGTAGAGAGTAGCGCAGGAGAGTTCTTGGGGTGACGGAAGTGTTCAGTATCCTGATTGTGGCAGTAGGTACACAAGTCTATCCATAGAACTATATCCACACTGGAAAAAAGTCAATTTTACTGTGTATTAATTTAGGGAATAAATTTTTTAATTTAAAGAATAATTAGGACTTCTGGTTGAACATACTACAGTAAACACGTTTGCTCCTTTCCAAAATCTCACTAGAATAATAATAAAGGAATAAAAATAGGAATACACAGACAGAAAAAAATATAAAAGTACCATGAACAAGAGAAAATAATTTTGGAAGATGGAAAATATGTGGATGAGTTGATGAGTGACTAGAGCAAAGAAATTTGAATTGTAAGCCTCCTGAGGGACAGAGGTTTTAAGAGACAACTCATTTCACACCATAGAAATTTTAAAAGGCTCAGGAATTGGTACATGGTCTTGCTGTAGTGGCGGATTGTGTGGTTAGGCTAAAAGCAATAGAGTTACTTCAAAGCTAAGTTAAAGAATTGTAGACCCCTCAGCTTCTCTATCCTACCCAGGAGACAAGTCTAGAGAAGACCACAGAATCTGGGAAACCAGGTGGAACTGAGGAAAGTTGGTAGGCAAGTTTATATCCTCCAGGAAAGAGATTAAAAATTTATTTTTTGGGGCTCCTGGGTGGCTCAGTCGGTTAAGCGGCCAACTTCGGCTCAGGTCATGATCTCACGGTCTGTGAGTTCGAGCCCCGCGTCGGGCTCTGTGCTGACAGCTCAGAGCCTGGTGCCTATTTCAGATTCTGTGTCTCCCTCTCTCTGACCCTCCCCCGTTCATGCTCTGTCTCTCTCTGTCTCAAAAATAAATAAACATTAAAAAAAAAAATTAAAAAAAAATTTATTTTTTGGGGTAAATTGGTCTGCTAAAGAGAAGAAAGCTGTACTGATTTTAAGGAGACCCCAGTAGAAATGAACTCCACCTCCAGTCATCCTAAAATAAAAATGATGTAATGGCCTCCAGTCACACTTAGCATCCCACACAGTTTGTCCTTTTTGCCCATCTCCTATGGTTCTTCCTCTCACTCACATTGCTTCAGTTTTTATGGCCTCTTTGCTGAACCAGTCTTGAGGGCTTTCTATTTAGCTATTCCCTGTGCCTGGAACTCTTTTTCACCTTGATCATTCCAAATGCTTCTTGCTCTTACTTCCTTTATGTCTTTATACCTTCTCAGAGACTTTTACTGGCTAACTTACCTAAAATTGGATATGTGCACACACACCCCCACTCCCACACCCTGTCACCCTTCCCTGCTTTATTTTCTCTTTGAATTTGACAATATAAATTTTCCTTAATGGTCTTTACTGTCTGTTGCTGTTTTCCCCCACAACAATGTAAGCACCATGAAGGCAGGGTTTTTGTTTCTCTCTTCACTGCTATATTCCCAGAGCCTAGAAGAGCACTCAGTAAATACTTAAAACCATGTCTGAAGATATAATTGATAGAAATAATCATTTAGTAAGATGGCTTTTTTTTTTTTTTTTTTTAGTATATTTTAGTGTACTTAATATGCTTGGTTTCTTCCATTGTATACCTGATTCATTATAATTTCAGTGACTAGGATTTGTGACTTTAAATGCTCTTTCTTCATCAGGACTGTGTACACGCTCCCCAGAACCATTTAGAGGTTTTTTAATTAAAAAGAAAGATAAAAAACTTTAACCATGTTCCTTTCATTCCCCACTAACATGCTCATAGTCTATAATTCATACTCAATCCATTAATTGATTGCTAGAATTTCAGCCATTTTTTCCAGACCTGTTTATAAGTAAATAGAAAGTATTGTGTAGATGTCAAGAGTTCAGTCATTGAGATAACCATGGCTACAAATAGAGCCCAAAATTTAAGAAGACCATTAGTAAATACTTGTTGAGCCCCTATGGATACCTAATACTATGCAAGAGATTAGGGAGATATCAGTAAATAAGGTTGAGACATGGTCTTTGCCCTATAATAAGGAAAGTGGACATTAACTTTGTTGAATACTAAGGAAGAGAGTTCAGTGAATGGTATATAAAGAGGAACTTAACCTAGGCTGTACAAATCTGGGAAAGCATCTCAGTAGATGGTAGTAAGGTACTCTACAAGGTAAGTAAGGACTTGGTTCACTGCAGTTTCCCCAAGACTCCAAATTTTGACTGAAACTCTCTCTATATGTTGAATGAATCACTGAGTGAATTTGGTGACATTTAATCTGAGTCCTAAAGGATAAATAGAAATTAGCCTGATGAACAAATAAAAAAAGGAGGATGTGTCTAAGTGGTCTAGGCTGAGGGAACAGTGTGTCCAAAGGCCCTGATGCTGGAAGATTCTTGTTAAGAACTAAAAGTTAAGGCCAATTGTGGCTGAATTTTAAAGAACACTTTACAGTGTAATATTCCCTCTCCCCTCCCTACCCCCTTTTCTGTTAGTGCTAGTATTTTTTTTTTTTTTTTTTTTTTTTTGAGAGAGAGAGTGAAAGAGAGATAGAAAACACTAGCAGGGGAGGGGCAGAGGGAGAGGGAAAAAGAGAGAGTCCCAAGCAGGCTCTGCTTTGTCAGTTGCAGAGCCTGATGAAGGGCTTGATCCCATGAACTGTGAGATCATGACCTGAGTCTAAATCAAGAGTCAGACACTCAGTCCTTTAAGCCACCCAGAGTTTCCAGTGCTAGTATTTTTTTTTAAGGAGAAGTGTATTAGCTCTGTTGGTACAAATGACCCCAAAATTCAGTGGCTTAAAAGTAACAGTGAACATTTATTTTCTCACATATTTTCAGTGGGTCAGGAATTCAGAATGGCTTTAACTAGATAGTTTTAGCTTAGGCATCTCTCATGAGGTTTTCATGCAGTTAAGATACTGATTGGTGCTTTAGTCATCTGAAGGCTTGATTAAGGATAGTTTCCCTTCCAAGATGGTGCACTCATAAGACCATTGGCTAAAAGCCTAGTGTCTCACCCTGAAGACCATTCCATGGTGCTCTTTGAGTATCCTCATGACACCTGGCTCTCCCCACAGTGAATGATCAAACAGAGATTGCAGCCACAGAGTTTATGATCCAGCCTCAGAAGGCATGTATTTCTCATACCTGCAGTATCCTAATGATTATACAGTCAGGCCCATACACTGTGAGAGGGGACTGCACAAGCGCATGAAGAACAGGAGGCACAGAGATCATTGGGAGCCATCGTGGAAACTGACTACCACAGAAAATTATTGTCCTTAGTACTTTTTTTTTTTTTTTTAAGTAAAGATAGAATGTAAAGTAAGTGATTTCTGTTCATGAATATAGGAAGAGAATTTTATAATTATCACAGATAACTAATTCTTTGTTGAACTTTAATGCATTAACATTTTAGTAATTCTAGTTTATCCTTTAGATATTTACTTTTGAAGATAATACAACCCTGTTGTATTCTTTGAAGTGGTGGGGAGACATTTCTGCTGATTGGAACATTTTCTTGCCTTTCCCTAAAACTAACAGTTCCAAATTGCAAAATGCCCGGGAAATAGTAGGTAATCAGCTGAATTGCATGAGTTTCAAAATCCTGGACAGTGTTAGCTTTTGTGCTAATAAGAAGGCCAGTCTGTTAGATTCAAGACAAAACTAACATCCTTTAATATTAATGAACGATTATGTTGTTTTTAGAATACAGAATACAAAGGGGAGTATTGGGCAGAACATCCAACGATAAAAATATTTTGGGAAGTATTTCATGAATTGCCGTTGGAAAAGAAAAAACAATTTCTGTGTAAGTATTTCTAACTAGTCCTATGTTTTATAGGAAATAGAATTCACAAACATTTTCATAGATTAACTGATTGACTTTGTTGGATAAAGTTTTTCCTTTTAGTAGTATTGCAGGGTACTGCTTTTAATTTTCAATTAGAGTAAATTTTTGACCTGCATTCTTCATTACATGTCTTTTCTTATTTTGAAAGCTACATTCAGTTTGCCTCCAAAATAGAATTAGTTCTTTCAAATGAAAAAACTATAAATAATTACAGTAAACTGGGGCTGTAATTCCTTTTAGAATTTCTAAAAGGTTTCTAGAGGATAGCTTTTTTTTTTTCATTCAGTCTTTTTTTTTTTGCTTATGCGTCAAAACTTTGGAAATTCTGTAGAAAATAGAACTTTGCCAGGATGTAGTACTTTTTAATACCTAAGCTCTGTCTTACATGTGTTAAATTTCTATTCTAATTGAAATTTGTATTCCCTTTGATACTCCTGCTATTGCCAGGAATATTTTGTCAATCTCTTTTTTGATAGTTGTAATGAGAATCTTGGTAAAATTATTTTGTATATTTTAAGGATGACAGGCTGTTCTCAAGTGACTTGAGTTTCAAGTTTATTTATTTAGAGAGAACACAAGTTGGGGAGGAACAAAGAGTGAGGGAGAGAGAGAGAATCCCAAGCATGATGCAGGGCTTGAACTCACAAACCGTGAGATCCTGACCTGAGCCAAAACCGAGAGTAGGACGCTTAACCAACTGAGCCACCCAGGGTGCCCCAAGATTACACTCTTTCTTAAAATATTTATTTTTGAGAGCATGCACAAGCGGGGATGGGGGGGGGGGGGGGGGATAGAGGATCCAAAGCAGGCTCTGCACTGACAGCGGAGAACCTGACGTGGGGTTCAAAGTGATGAACCGTGAGATCATGATCTGAGCCAAAGTCAGATGCTTAACTGCACCACCCAGGTGCCCCAAGATTACATTTTTAAAGAAAAAATATTGTATGGATATGTAATACGTAGGTCTCAAAAATCATGCTATCATAAATTCTGGAGATAGGCTTCTACGTTAGAGCAAATGTTAATTAATGTAAAGGTTTGGCATGGTGACTGTACCAAATAACTTAGTACTCTATATTATAGTTTTGATAAAAGTGGTTGGCTGAATGATTTTTTTCTTGGTAGTATTTTTGACAGGTAGTGATCGCATTCCTATTCTTGGTATGAAGAGTCTAAAACTAGTCATCCAGTCAACAGGAGGTGGTGAGGAATATCTCCCAGTTTCCCATACCTGTTTTAATCTTCTGGATCTTCCAAAATATACAGAAAAGGAAACTCTACGCTCTAAACTGATTCAAGCAATTGATCATAATGAAGGCTTCAGTTTAATATAACTTTGGAAATAGAACTGATCAGTTTATTGCAAAAGCATTAAACTATTTGTGTTTTTCTTGTGGTGATGAGTTCAACAAGGTGACAAGAGGTACTATTATAATTCTTACTTGCAAAATGTTCAGTGCTATGAGTATTCATGAAAGCCAAAAAAATATTAAAAGGAATATGAACAAACTGTTAATATTAAGCTTATTGTACAGAACCATGGATTTTTTTTTGCCATCTTCCAATAAACATACAAGTATTGTGAATACATCAAAGTTTTACTAACATGAATTTTAAGGGTTTGCATATTTCACAAATGATCTGGTGTGTGAGTGCATGGGTATGTTGCTTAATTTTTCTTCAATCACTGAGTGAAAAACCTTTACCTTTGGCCTGCAATAGTCATTCAATTATTTTTTCATTTTGTAAATAATGTTAAGTTTTGTAATAAAATAGTTATGTTCTGATACCAGTACAGTTTCTATGGTTGTAATTGAACTGAGCTGACTTTTAAAAGGATTAACAATTATGATTAAATCTTATTCTGATGATCTATAAAAGCAAAAAATTAGCATGATGAAATACAATCTTTGCTTTTTAACTAGAATAAATGTCCTTGTGCAAAACTAAATTACAGATAGGAGTTATCTAAATAACTTGTAGTTCTTTCCTTTTGTGAATCTGGAGATGCTACTGATAAAGGGCAGCTTAATCAGGAAGTTTAATAAGTATTTAGTATTGGAGGAACTTTGTCCTGCAGTTGCCAGGAATAGAACCTGGCTACTTTGAGAACCAACCACCGGCTTATAGCTTGCAGAACTTTTGATGCTACAGGTTGGTATTTAGTCAGAATTTTCAGTGCTTTAGAACTCTCCTTGAATTTTTAGAAGCAGATCTTAACACAGTTTTATGGTGCTGATGCTTAGTTATCTCCTGTGATTAACTGTAACAGTGAGTTGATGCAACAACACATGTGACTTTCTGCTCTAATGCAAATATTTATTTTTTAAATTTATTTTAAAAAATGCCGTGAAAATTGTTTAAGTAATAAAGATTTATTGGTTTAATATTTAACCTTTCAGTGGTTCTCATAACATTCAAAATGTCTCAGGGAAGAGTCTTAAATTTTGGATTGTTACCATACCCATACAAAATTGTCTATTTCACAGAGGTCTCCAATTTTCTTAGCTGTAACTCCAAAACCCAAAACAACTCTGAAAAAAAATTACATATCTCATTTTGCAGCAAAACTGGATTTGAATTGTTGAGGCTATTATTTATGGTATTAAATGAGACTGTATATTTTACTATGGTGATGTTAATAGGTTTGATTTTAATGTGTTTGATGTTAGGTACTGCCTCAGACCCTGTGGAGTGCTTTAAAAAATTCTTTAACATTCATAATTCCAAAATGCAAATGAGTCCAAGGGTTTTGGAGAAGGGATTGTGGACCTGTACTTTTCAGTTTAACTTAAAAACGTCTACTGTTGAGCCATAGGTGTCTTTTTACAGATGGAAGCCCTTGAACAGCATTCTCATACATGATAATTTAGCTCAAAGTAGCACTCTTCCCTGTGAAAACTCTTCCATTTCCCTGGGCATCCATTTCTATTTTTTCTTATTTATTTTGAGAGAGAGAATGTGAGCCAGGGAGGGGCAGAGCTACAGGGGGACAGAGGATCCAAAGTGGTTTCGGCAGAGATCCTGATGGGGGGGCTTGAACTCACAAACCATGAGATAATGACATGAACCGAAGTCAGGTGCTTAACTGAGCCACCCGGCCACCCCCAATGTGCATCCATTTCTTGTGGGTAGTGAGTGTTCACATTGAACACACCTAAATGTGTCAGGTGATTTTTTTTCTTCAGTAACCTTTATGCTATGTAGCTGATCTGTGAAATAGTGGCCACTTTGGACTAATACGGATGGATTTCATTGAACAATATTTTAATAAGGACCTGGCTGTCATCTTATCTAGGCACCTGCACAACAGTACAAGGCTTAATTCGGGTAAGTCTGATACTCTTTTCCTTCCTGTGTTGCTGCAGACATAAATAGCATTAACAGCAAGGAGATTAATGGTAGAAAATTAAAGTACCACTTAAAATTTTTCAAATTGCTATTTGCCTTTAAAAAAATATGAGCTTTGTAGATTAGAAAGTGGGCCAATACTGAGTTCACTAAATTATAAGGATTATAATTATGGAGTTGACTAAACTTGAAAATATTTGGCCTCCGTACAGATCTATTTGTAAGAGCAATTGTTTGTAGCTCCTGTCTGGATTCAATAGTGATTTTAACCAATCGCCATTGTTCAGACTGACTGAGGTAGTAGAACTGAGACACACAATGCATGAAATAAAACCAGAATGCAGTTTTTGAAATTGGAGACTTCAGTTAAGTCCTGGCACTCTCTTAGGGTCCGCTCGTAAAAACCACTCATTAGGGTTAATTTCTACTAACACACTTTTGGGCTTTCTTACAGTTGGTTTTTACTGCATTTAGTTTAACAAAAAGTCCTCAAAGTGTAACAGAGCAGTCTTCCCCTGAAGTGTGTGTGGCTAGTTGAGCGCAAGGGCAGATGTTCCTGTTCTCAGCCAGTTCCCAACTGCCCAGCCTCTTGGGCGCTTTAGCCATCCATGTTCCTTATGGTAGTTTCCTTTACTAAGGAATTCACCCTATTTCATTAGCTCCTTATCCTTGCCAGTATTTGCTAATTGGTGAACTCTCTCTCCAGAGAAATTGAGAATAGTCTGCTTGTTTCATAGAAGTCTACCTGCTTCCCTGTGAGGCCAGCCCCCCTGGAATGGAGTGTTACATGCAAAAGGGAACTTCCCTATTTTTCCTTTCTCAAGCCTTGCTATACTGTTGAATTACCTGGGGGTACTTTTTTTTTCCAACTTTTTTTTTTTTTTTTTTTTTTGGGACAGAGAGAGACAGAGCATGAACGGGGGAGGGGCAGAGAGAGAGGGAGACACAGAATCGGAAACAGGCTCCAGGCTCCGAGCCATCAGCCCAGAGCCTGACGCGGGGCTCGAACTCACGGACCGCGAGATCGTGACCTGGCTGAAGTCGGACGCTTAACCGACTGCGCCACCCAGGCGCCCCTACCTGGGGGTACTTTTTAAAAATAACACTATGCACACAGGTCTCCTTATGCCAATTAAATGTTCTAAGAGCTGATGCCCAGGTTAGGTTACGTGTGTGTGTGTCTTAAAAGGCCATTTGACCATTTCTCCCTATTTCTGCTAGCATCCTAGCTTAAATATTTATAGACTTTGTTCATTTCTGAGGAGAGAAAAGGTTATGGTGTGCATACACACACTCCCCTTCTGGTTACAAGTCTTAAAGACTGCTTTCAAATAAAACTTCCCAAATAATGCTTAGTAGGTGGATGATATAAAACACCATTGATTGAAGGCACACCATTATTTCGGATACCATGAAGAACAATGCTAATTAAACCATCATGTGTCAATTAGGGTATTACAACCAGTGAAATATATACCACATTAACCAAGGAGACTATTGAATACAAGGCTTAAAATTAGCTTGCACTTAGCTTAAGTACTTGAAATGACCACACAACCACCTTTTAAGGTCTGAACTACCTTCCCATTTTGTGCATATGTAGAATCAAGTTGCTGTTTCCATATTTTTATAACATCTGAGGAGATTTTACAGGTAATTTTTCTAGTGCAAACAGGACATATCCAGGGAAGAGTACTATTTTAAAATTCACTTTGAAAGTTTGCTGGTGAGGAAGGCAGGAGACCTGAGAGGAGGAAACTGCCTGTCAAGACTTTACTCATCACATTTTTCTAGGAGGCATGTTCCTGGCTTGACTAGTACTTTTTCCCTCAAGAACTTGAATGGACTAGTCTCCAGTCATTTTTGGTGCACACATTCCTATGTTAAGACTTGTGTTACCTGTGCTTCACAGAAAACCTGGCTTTTATAGCACATACACTCTTGAGTTCACTACATTTCCACTATTCTCTGCTGTCCCCCTATCCCAAAGTCCTGAGCCTATGTCAAGTCTTTCATCATAGGTCAAGTTCTTCTTAGGCCCTGCCTTGCCTCTCTCCCACCTTTGACCTAACAAAGGCTACTGGGCCTAGAATTGAAATATTAGTTGTGAAACTTTTGTTGGTGATGCACCAGCTGCTACAACCAGCACTACCAGTGTTTGCTTCAGTATCGTTCTGGTTAGACTCTTGTAAGTTGAATGAAGAAATAAGAAAGCATCTTAACATGGCCCTCAAAACTATACAAACTCCGTAAGATTTTCAAACTTTATATCTTGAACAATGTAAGTTAACAGGAAAAAGTCAAATGACAATTTTAATAGACTTTAAAACAGTGTACAAGTATAAAACACTGGTTTTGTATTTCAAAAGTTGGAGGAAGATATCCAGTCATTCAACAGTCTACAAAACATATGCCAGTAGATTACATAAAAGACTATGTACAATATAAAAAGAGCTGAAAACAGTCTTCACTGTAAAAATAATTTAAAACAAAATTTTCAATTTAAAATATCATCTATAGCACAAACACACATCATGCAAATGGAAAACTAAATATACTGCATTCTTTAGTGTAGCCAAATAAATTCAGACTGAAACATCTTTTAGGTAGGGAAATGGCCATTCAATAAAATTTCTCTCTCTGGCAGTAATGGTCCTAGCTGGGTATTTTATGCTTAAAGAACAGCTATATTTCAAACCCTTTTTTAAAACTGTAATAAATACTAAAGCAACATAGGAATACTTTATATTTGGGAATAATGTGGGGGGGAAGGTCTGGAAAATAAATTGCTCTGTGCAATTTTATAAAGTATGAATTTTTTGAAAGGCTAGAAGCTTCTGCAGCTGAGAAAAGTTTGATCTCTAGTTTTAAGGCAGGCTAAGCTTTTAAATAAAGATGTTACAGGAACTAACTTCATTAACTATTCTGCTATTACAAGTTACATCATGTTCATCTTCATAATACTAGGCTAGCAGTTTGGTGTCTATTACACCAAATCCTCCCAACAGGAGACATGTACTTACTGGCTGAGTTATAATTAACATCTTAGTACTTTGGAACTGTAATCAGGGGCCTGTTGCTCTCATTAGTGGAAAAGAAAAGCAGCAGTCCAAAATATTACACTCTTCCCAGTTGAAGTACCATTATTATAGATTCATAAGGGCTCTGCATATTCACATCTTGGCAGTTTAATACTTGTGGGAAAGAATCAATGTAAGCTCTACCACAGTGATACGTATTTAAACAACAATGGCAAATATTCTTGAAACTAAGGGTACCCAGGCAGGCACTATTGTCTCTAAAGCAATTGAAACATTTCCAAAGCATTTATTTGTTTTTCAGATTAGTTTTAGGAGCCAATATAGACATTACTACATGTCCACAGGAAGTACAAAAGCCATCTTCATTTCAACAATACAATATTCCTGAAATTCTTAGCACCAAGTCTTACTTTAAAAAGCAAAGACAACCGAGTGCTCTCCCACATATTGTTGACTTCCTTCTACACACACTGCATGTTATGAGATTTTTAAAAAGTTAGCTGCCACAAGTTTTGGAAAATGCCAGTGTTTAAAAATAGGTAATTGTGCTAATAAAGAATCAAAAGTTTAGCAGAACAGACATTTGAGGAGTTCAGACTATTCAATGTTACAAATAAAAGTGTGAAAATACCATTCTTTGGTCTAGATAAGCTGTTCCCTTTACATTAATTTAACATTCCAATGGCTTTTTGAAAACTTTAAAATGTTGAAACTCACTAGGCAAGAACAAAATTATATATACATAACGGATGTATCATACAAATGAACTTTTAAAAGAAAAGTCTTGACCAACAGGTGATTAAAGATACTTAGTACCCTTCTTTTAAAAAAAGTTAGTGTTGCGTGTACAAGTACAGAAATAAGAAGTTAAAAATTACCCATGAAGAAAAAATCTTATTTTACCAGTCTATAAATATTACACCTTTCTGGTTTCCTTGCTCTGTTGAATTCACAAGTAAACATTCCTTTTGACATGCTAAAAGTTCCTAATGCTGGTGGAACAATTCCTGTACCTGGACAACTATTACATTATGATTTGTTTGATGGATAGTTAATGTCTGTTGCTTCCTGTTTCATGGATATAGCTTCATTAACTGCCTCTTGATCACCTCCATCAACTCCAAATCCAGTTCCTCCAGCTCTCTCATTAACATCAGCATCGTCTTCCAAACCGTTGTAAAATTCTTCAATCTCACTTTCATCCTCCAAGTGTTCTTCTAAACTTGGACTCTGGCATGTTCCACTATCACTGTTACTGCCACAAGAACTAGAGGATAACACGTCATCTTCAGAGTCTGAATATACCTCAGCGCCATGGAAAATATAACGATTTGGTGGTAAAAACAGATACTGATTACCTGAAATATAGTAATAAAAGAGAAATGATAAATGATTCCAAGTTTTCTAACACTAACTTGGTCTGATTGTACGTTCAAGCCCTGCCTTTACCTGAGTATCATTACTAGAGGCTACTACAATAGTGGTCTTTAAAAACAAGCTAAGAGCTCAGTCTTAACTGCAAATCTTAGTTCTGCCACCCACCACTTTTGTGAACTCAGGCAGTTCTGTGCCTATGCCTCAATTTCCTTATCTAGAAAATTAAGCGATTTTCACAACACTATCAGCTAAGTATGAATAAATTTAGAGGACGATGTTCAATAAAGCTTAATCAAACTCCTTTGAACAGATCTCATGATATTAAATATCCAGGCCAGCCTACATTACTCAATTCATGTTCACCGAATATAACTTCTCTAAAGCACGCATGTATGCCTTCAAGGCACTTGCATTATTTTCATTTAACTTTAGATTATGAACCTAAAATTAAACGTTTTAATTCAGTAATAGCTTCACCATCTATTCAAAAGTGTAGTCTGCAGGCAATGGCATCACCTTAGAGTTTATTAGAAGTTCAATTCTCAGGCCCCACCACTCACCTACTGAACCAGTATTTATTTTTACCAGAGTCCTAGACACATTATGAGAAACGCTGATCTAGCACTGGACATTAACCTTTCTTCTCCAACTCCCTCCCAAATTTGCATTCACAGTACAAGCTGTGACCTGTGATGGTAAGGAGAATTCCCTCCCTTTTCCTACTATAGGTCCCAGGTTAAGAGCACCTCTTGGTGGGAACCTTAAACATTAATGATGAAATGTTTTCTACCACTAAATTCACAACAAGTAACTTCGAACTTAAGTCTGTTTCTACACATGATAAATGTCATTTATTTAATGCACCACATCCCAGACTAATTCACAAAAACCTGGCTACTAACATAGCTGAAGTGACATGTCATCTGCCAAGCATACCCAGGTTTGTCTTCAAAACAGCTTTCAAACTTTATACCCCATCATGACCCAAGTTCTCACTTTGAAACAACCTAGTATGTGTATAAGAATTCTGATCTGAACCCACAAAACTGACTTCACAGTCCACTAACATCACAAATTGGCAGTGTGAAAACCAATTATTTCCCTCTGTTTTGGGAGAAAGTATTTGTCAGTTTTCTAAGCCACTAGTATTAATTTCCATGATTGGAGGAGGGAGTACCTTTATTCTAGCTAACAGAAAAGCCCATTTGGCACTTAATATGTCTTCTAAGGGGTCCCGAGGGTGTGCATAGTTTTGGCCCATGCTTCTAAAAATGTTTCATTCTGCTCTATCCCCCATGATGAACAGAATAATCTATTATTTCTGAACCCAAGAATCCTATACCTGTTTTTGTTATTCTTGGGAACCATCAAGACAGACTCAGTTTGCTTCATACATGCTCCTCCTTTCTCCTTTTCAATCTGACCTCACCAACAGAAATCATGGTAAACAAAAATAAATTAACTCTAGTGTGGTATGGGAGCCCAACTCTTGGTTTTGGCTCAGGTCATGATCTCATGAGCTCCAGCCCTGCATAGGGCTCTGCACTGATAGCACGGAGCCTGCTTGGGATTCTCTCCCTCCCTCTTCCTCTGCCCCTGCTCCGCTTGCTGTCTCTCTCAAAATAAAATAAATTAAAAAAAAAAAACTAGCGTGGTCATTTGTTTTTTAACAGCTGCAATTTAACAGCTGCACTCTACACCAGTTATCTTTTTTAATCCTCACAATGTTAACGTGCATGCTATTTTATTCCTATTTTACAAATGAAAAAAAACAGGTTAAATAACTTTGCCCACAGTGAATCTGAGACAACTGGGTCTGATACCAAAGCCTGTACCTTTTAAGGCCTAAATTGGTAGGGAAAAATCTAGAGACTGCTCCAGGTTTAATTTTTGTTTCCTGGGGCAGAGAGTTTTCTGTATTTGACCCATCTGTCAAAAAGATACTCAAAGAAGGGGTGCCTGGGTGGCTCAGTACATTAAGTGTCCAACTCTTGATTTTGGCTCAGGTCAGATCTGATGGGTTCATGAGATCGAGCCCCGTGTAGAACTCTGAGCTGACAGTGTGGAGCCTGCTTGGGAGTCTCTCCCTCCTCCCAGTCTCGTGCATGCTCTCAAAAAAAAAAAAAAAAAAAAAAAAAAAAACTCAAAATCCCCAGTGCAAAAGTCTTCCAGTACATAAGCAGACTTTGTATATGATACCAGTATTTACCTGACTAAACAGAACAATTTTTCTACTTCTGATTCTTGCCACATTTGTAAATACAAGCATTCTTGTATGCTTTTTCTAATTTCTCTTGGCATATGTCCTTTACTTTTAACTCTCCACATACCATTCAAGACCAAAGTCAGAAATTAGGTTTTTTGCAAAGCCTTCTATAACCTAATTCCTTCCAAGTAGCATCTATGTTTCCTAATATCACCTACTTTTGTTTAATCAGCTATTTTTATAATTATACACAAACATCAATACATTGATCACTGGATATTCAGAACTTACTACAGTGTGCCTGGTATGGAAAAGGTACAAAGGCTTACTATTCAACTGAACTAAAATTCACTTATGGTAAATGATTATAACTCACAATACATTGGCCTAAAATGTCAGTTTACCCCATGGGACTTAATGTTTTAAGTTGTACAAGATTGTTACATCTAAGTTAGTGTGTGTGTGTGTGTATATTTACATTTATTAAATTAGGATGTTTCACCCTACTACTTGGTAAAGAGTTCCCATGAGTCAAAACAGGGTATTTCTATACACTATTTGCTAACAATGAAGTAACAGAAAGGGAAATTAAGTAATCCCATTTACAACTGCGTCAAAGACTAAACGACTAAGAAATAAGTTCAACCAAGGAGGTGAAAGACCTGTACTCTGAAAACTGGAAGACACTGATGAAAAGAAACTGAAGACAAATTTAAAGACCTCCTACGTTAATGGATTGGAATTAATATTGTTAAAATGTCCATATTATCAATAAGAATCTACAGATTCAATACAATCCCTATCAAAATACCAATAGCACTTTTTCACAGAACTGGAACAAATAATCGTAAAATGTGTGTGGAACCACAAAGACCCTGAATAGCTAAAGCAATCTCAAGAAAGAACAAAAACTGGAAGGGGGATCATGCTCCCTGATTTCAAAGTATACTACAGAGCTATAGTAATCAGAAGAGTATGGTATTACCACAAAAATAAGACACACAAATCTATGAATAGAATAGAGAGCCCAGAAATCAACTCAGACTTAAATGGCCAATTAATGTATAACAAAGAAGGCAAGAATATGCAATGGGGAAAAAGTTTAGCCAATCAATGGTGTTAAGAAAACAAGACAGCTACATGCAAAAGAATGAAACTCCACCACTTTCTCATACCACATACAAAAATAAACACAACTGATTATAGATCTAAAAATGAACTGGGACTACATCAAACTAAAAAAATTAATTTGCACAGTAAAGGAAACAAAACAAAAAGGCAACCTGAGTGGGAGAAGATCCTTGCAAATGATGTATCCAATAAGGGGTTAATATCCAGATTATATAAAGAACATACAGCTCAACAACAAAAACACCCAACCCAATTAAAAAATGGGCAGAGGCCACGAATAGGGGCACCTAGCTGGTTCAGTCAGTGGAGCATGCAACTCTTGATCTCAGGGTTGTGAGTTTCAGCCCCACACTGGGTGTAGATATTAGTTAAAAAATAAAATCTTAAAAATATGGGCATAGGCCCCAAATAGACATTTTCCAAAAGACGATATACAGATGGCCAACAGACACATGAAGACGCTAAACATCACTAACCAGAGAACTGCAAACTGAAACTTCACTGAGATCACTTAACACCTGTCAGAATGGCTAATTATCAAAAAGACAAGAAATAACAAGTGTTGCCACAAATTTGGAGAAAAGAGTACCCTCATGAAGTGCTGGTAGGAATGTAAACTGGTGCAGCCACTATGGAAAACAGTATGGAGGTTTCTCAAAAAGTGAGAAATAGAAAAATCAGAAATAAAAATAAATCTGGCAATTCTACTTCTGGGTATCTTCCTTAAGAAAGCATAAACACCTATTTGAAAAGGTATGTGTACCCCTGTGTTCACTGCAGTATTTATTTACAGTAAGATATGGAAGCAACCTAAATGTCCATCTATACATGAAAGGATAACGTTGTTCTGTATATGTACAAAGGAGTATTACTCCGCCACAAAAAAGAATAAAATCTTGCCATTTGCAACACAAATGGACCTAGTGGGTATTATGCAAAGTAAAGTAAGAGAAAAACAAATACCATATGGTTTCACTTATATATGGAATCTGAAAAACAAAACAAAACAGACTCATAAAAACAACTGGTGATTGCCAGAAGGGAAGGGAGGGTGGGGTGTTGTAATAACTTTGTATGGTGACAGACAGTACTACACTTCTCATGGTAAGCATTTCATAAGGTATATAATCACTATGTGGTACACCTGAAACTAATACTGTGCCAACTATATTTCAATGAAAACAAAAAACAGGGTAGATGCTATTCCTAATATTCTGTGGAGAAGGATCAGAGATGTTTCCCGTTCTGAGACAACACAGCCTACTGGTTAAGAGGACATGCTCTGAGGATAGACCTGGAATCCAATTTGGCTCTTCCATGTCCTAATTATCAACCTCACACAGGGTACTTAACCTCTATGGGCCTCACAGTTTCCCCACCAGCAGGAGACAAGTAGTAATAGTCCCTACCTCATGAGATTAAAATCAGATAATGTATATAAATAAAGCAGCTACCCTACAGTAACCACCCAAATCTGTCATCATTTCTACCAGCTAAAGCTCACCAGACAATGGCAGAGCACAATATATTTCTCAGTTTTCTTACCAATTCAATGCTTACCTTCTCATTTCCTGGAGAAAAATGATGTACAGAGAATACTTTAAACACACTATTTCTTCCCCTAGTGTATGTAAGATACTACTGTTTATCCTTTCTCTGGCTTAAATTCTCAACCTTACATTTTCTCTAAACACAATCATCTGTTACATAAAGCTATACACTATCACCTAACCTGCCAAAATTGCTTACTTCTTGCAAATATTTTGTTAAAATAATTATACCTTCAAAACGGTTCAACAGTGCTTCCTTACCATCAAGCCGTTTGCTAATCTGCTCCTTTGCAAGTCTAGCTGGCCAGCACTTCCTCACTGTTTCAGCAATTGAAGTTCTTTCATTTTTTTCCCCAGTATTAGAGTCAACATTCTTCGAATCCGGACTTCCCAGCTGTTCAGTAACACTGCCAATGTTCCTAGAATTCTGTCCTTCCTGTGATTTTTCTTCCATATGATCTCTTGGTTCAGACACCTCAGAATCATTAACATTGCTCTTAGTTGCTTGGTCTAAAAGTGTAACAATCACTGAAGAATCTGGTGGTGAAGTTCTTTCTGGTGAACTTGAGTCTTCTGAAATATTAAGAGGTGTGGGTGGCAACTCTGACAAATGAGCCAACTCTTTTTGTGTTCGTGGAGGTTTTTCAGTAATTTCTGAAAGCTTTACAGGGTTGCAGCAAAGTTTGGCATATTCACCACCTAACCTATGACATAATTCATTAATTATGACATCACAGTCTCCAAGAAGCTCTACATCAAAATGCAGATGAGGCAAAGGTTCTCTATTTATTAGTATCTGAGGCACTTCATGGGGTATGGAACCTAAAAATAAGTGAAAAATGCATTAGAAAAAGGGAAAGGCACTAAGTTACTAAAGCCACAACAAATGTGCAATGCAAAAATCTAACATGCTCCCAATACCAAAAAAGAAACCCACCACCACTACTAAACCAACCCATCACATTCATTAAGATGTCAAATAAACAGATGAGCATTTAAGCATCTTTTTAAAATTTCAGGTCCTGTTTCCCATCACCTGATTACCTCTGAGCAATCTTTTCAGAGTTTTCTACTTTGTACCTCAATTTCCTTGTCTATATATAACGGGGATAATAATACTTTTTCACAAGGTTGTAGTGAGAATATAAGTCAAATGCATAGAAGGGTTTTTGGCATATAGTGATAGTTATTCTACTGAAATAGCTCCTGGTATAGTGTGAAAATTCAATTTTCCACCATTATATACCTGTGTGTTACATTTTTAAAAAATTACCTTTGCCTATCACCAATACACTATTATACTGCCCCACAGAAAGCTTTTAAGAATTTCTCTGCCTTATCTTTAAAGAGAAAAAAATAACTCAAAAATAAAGGAACTTATTCATTAAATTTCATGTTTTCATTACAAATTATCCTATATTCTGCTTTCAAAGACTTTGACAGCTATTTGAGTTAAAGCCACCACATTTAAGTAGGAAAAAGATGCAGAAAGTTGTAGAGCTGAACTCTTGTTTCTTCCAACTGTTTGCTCTGGGTGACTATATGACTGCTGAAGTAGGGTCTAATTTAATTATCTGGTTAAAGAGTTTGATATTCTCTTTCTCCCTCGCCTTTTAGGGCACACCTGATGCTACTGAATTAGTCCCTCTATCTTCCTCTCCCTTTTGCTTCCTCGCTAGAGGGAGGAAAGAGATAGTATGAGAGCACATGTTAAATACTCCTGAGGGTTAAAGGGACTTAAATTATATTTGAGCATTTTCATACACACAAACACCCTTATGGGCAAAGCTGATCCACACAGGATAGTAATCCTAAGGCATGACTCTTATTCTTATAAAAACAGACCAATCATAATAAATTCTCTAATGTGAGTATATTACACTTGTATCTAGCTATATATACATTTGAACTTACTGTACCTGAAATCAACTAAATTTGAAAGATGGACAACTATAATCAAATTAAGACTAAAAACACACAGATTAAGATCACACGTTTCCTGAACATATGTAAATCAGCTGAAGCTAACTCTTGTCATATTAAGAACACATTCCACTGAAAAGTTGAACTGTTTCCCTGGTTGGAATTTGACATTACTTCTGTTTTGACAACTCTTCCACCCAACCCCTGCACCAAAGCATCAGATTAACCAATCTTTGTGAACAAAAATGTCACCTAAAAAATAAAACTGGCTCTCTACCACTCTTTAGCCAGGAAGAGAGTAAGATCATTGGGATCCAATGTACAGACCCCACAAACCATGGCAATATATATAGAAGTATTCTCTAAAAATCATCACCAACTTACTTGGAATTAGTGCTACTGGTCTTACTTTCAGGGAAGACCCAATAACAATAAGGAGATCAACTTCATCTTTGTCATACTTCATGGCTCTATGAAACTGCTCTGGTAAATTTTCACCAAAAAAGACAATCTCTGGTTTCATGATAGCAAGTGGTTCATCAGCTGGGCACCTAGGACAACGAGGAACCACCTACATGTTCCAAATTTTGGTTAAGATAGGGAGGAAAAAAGAAAGCTGAAGTTAGAAATAGTCAACATTTACACACTAAGAATGCATTTCAAAATGATAAGTTGAATCACTATGTTGTACACCTGAAACTAACAGAACACTACATGTTAACTATACCAGAATTAAAATTAAAAGCAAAGTTAATTAAAAAAAAAAAAAAAAGAATTAGAATTCCCACATAAAAAAAAAAAATTTCAAACTGAAGTATAGAAACCTGTGGAAAGAGCTACATGCTAGAAGTCCTGAGGGAAAAAAAAATAATCAAATAAAACAGAAAAGCCGTGGATAAATAGTAGGGAAAACTGGATACAACCTCAATGGCAATGTCAACTGTCGATTACTTTATTAACATACAGTGAAATAAGATGGTGTTGTTATTGGTGTATGTAGGTATTATAGTATCCATGTGGACCTACATTTGATATTTAAGAGTCCACTGCAGATTAAGAGAAACCAGCATCTGTATATATGTACACACACACAACTTAATCCTTTAAAAAATGTAAGAAATGATTCCATTATAACATTATAACATGATACCCTCACTATGTATGATTAACTATATATGCAGCTAAGTACACAGAATTTATATCTGGATGGTTTTTATTCTCTGCCATTATTTTCTTGCATTTTTTTGGCAGTGATCATACATGAAACATCTTTTACAATAAATTTTTTAATGTTTTAAAGAATTACCAAGAATTTAAAATTCAAAATCCAACAGGCACTTTTAAAAAGGAAGAGTAAGGATAAACTCTAATAGAGCAAGACTCCACTTACGATTTGCATTTTTATTTTAACTTAGATATTTTATTTTAACTTAGATATTAAGGAGCCTATTTCATCATTTTAGAGACATTATAGAGCAATGTTTCCAACTTAAGGGACTAAAAGTTTCTTGTATATTTCCACATCAGAATTCCCAGTGGTTAACACTCTTTCTGGATCTTTCTGTCCCAGATACTTTCAGAAAAAAAAGAATTTGGAGGCAAAAGAAGAAACAGATCAAAAACAAGCACAATTCCTCAAGTATAGGTGATGAATTACCTGATTAAAAATATCTCCTCGTACAGCTTCACAGTCTACTTTGTATTTACAAATCAAGCAAGAGGCTGTTGCAAAGGAACCTAAAACAACCAATACACACATGCTTTATTAAAGGAATATTTCCATTTCTTAAAACATACCACAAAGGTATAAAAGAGAATTAAGACTCCACAGGGGAATCTCAGGGATAATTAAAATACTTATATATTAAATACAGACAGAATCCAATCCTCAATTATCGAGATGTTGATATAGTGACACTTCCTAAAGCTATTCTTTTTTTTGTTGTTTTAAGTGAATTCTAGCCACAACATGGGGCTCAAACTCAGAACCCCAAGATCAAGAGTTACACATTCTACTGAGCCAGGCAAGCACCCCAAAGTTGTTCTTTTTAATAAAATAAACCAACTCCCCCAGAACTAAAACTCTGCAGAATTGAAAGATGACAATTATGTGACCTTAGCCGAATAGCTGTACATTAAAAACAGTTCAGGGGCACCTGGGTGGCTCAGTAAGTTACACGTCTGACTTTTTTTTTTTTTTTTTTAATGTTTTATTTATTTTTCAGACAGAGAGAGGCAGAGCATGAGCAGGGGAGGGGCAGAGAGAGAGTGAGACACAGAATCTGAAGCAGACTCCAGGATCCGAGCTGTCAGCACTGAGCCAGATGCAGGGCTCAAACTCACAAACTGCAAGATCATGACCTGAGCGGAAATCAAGAGTCGGACTGACGGAGTCACCCAGGCGCCCCATGTCTGACTCTTGGATTTCGGCTCAGGTCATGATCTGATTCATGGGACTGCGCCCCAGGTTGGGCTCTGCCCCAGGTTGGGCTCTGCCCCGGCAGTGCAGGGCCTGCTTGGGATTTTCTCTCTCCCTCTCTCTCAGAATAAACACATTAAAAAAAAAAAAAGTTTAGATTTGTAAGAAAATGGTCTGTTCCTACTTGTTTTAAAAGTCTTCTAAATTTCAAAATTCTATACAGCTTAACTACCCTGTTCCTATAGTTTCATACCCTAAAGATGTCATATTTTCCTTACATAGCTAGTATTACTTTGTAACCAAAAATGGTTATTTAGAAGAATTTAATGGAATACAACGGCTACTCCTTTTGAAACACAATAGAACACTGATCTGGTATTTTGTACAATTAAGTATCAAGGCCAATACTTCTGGTTTCATTTTTTTGCATTCTACTTTTTAAAATTTATCTACTATTGATCAGTTAACATGACTAAATAAATCTCCATTCCTGGATGGTAGCCTACTTTCTAATCCTATTTTTTCCTCTAAGACTAACTAAATAACAGAAAGCAATTCTGAAGTTTACGAACCATGACACTGAATTATCCTTTGGATTCCTGCAACCTGTTCCAGTGTATCTATGTTCTGAGTATAGTTCCGAAGCAGTTTTCCTTCCTTATCTGACAAGGCTATGAATTTGTGACAGAGAGATGGTTGGAACTGTCCAGGATATATTTCCTACATAATGCAAAAGGTAGAAAAAATATTACATTAAAGAAATAAGTATAACACACATGTCACATTTAGGTTTAACCAAAAACTACCATGATAGCCCCCATGTATAAATAAATTAAAAAACAGTACATGAGCATCTCAAAGCATCTAGATGGTTGCTACACACACCTATAAAAGGATTGCTGCTGTAATATGTATAAAACTCAGCAATTAGTGAACTTGGCCCCTTGAAGGAAAAAGTCAACCATAAGCATCTCTAATAAATGTTAATAGATATTTTAATAAAAGAAGAAATATACACCTGAGAATATATCTAAATTTTGTTGGCTGCAAATTCAGGTTTGTTTTTTGTTGTTTCCTCTTTTTAAGGAAAAAGAAAAGTTTAAGTTGAAATTAAAGTTATCAAAGGTATGGTGACTTCTTTTAAAAACTAAAAAAGGCACTGTCAACACAATATTAAAAGTTGTTTATTCATCATTCATTATAAATATCAACCTGTTGGAAGTTTAAAGCTAAAGTTTTAATTCCTTACCAAAATTGTTTTCCTTCCACTGCACAGGCACATACTGGTATAGTATAGAGTTGCTCATGAATGCTGAGTTGCTGGATTTTGTGTGTGTGTTTTTCCCCCCAAATAATGCTTCAATGCTGTTTCTTCTTTAAAAACAAAGAATTCAGATATACACATGGCAAAAAGATCAGAGAAAAAGTATCAATTTTGGTCCTCTCAACTTTTGACAGTGTTTTTATTAAATTTCATTTAGTAAGTGACTATGGCAAAGGAAGTTTCTTCTCTACTTTTTTCTTTAAAGTAGTAATGCTACCTACTTCCTTACCATTCATTACAGCCTCCAACGTATTACAATGCTAGCAAAAAATCAGACACAACCGTATGTCCGTCAATAGGGGACCGGTTGTAGAAATATAGTACATCCATAATAGTGGAGTATGCAGCCATTAAAATGAATGTGAGAGGTCTAGATGTACTGACCTGGAAAATGGTCCTATGACATGTGAAAAAAAGCAAGTTAGTCACCAGTGTGTATAGTTTTGTTTTTGTTGTTTTGTTATTAAGCAAAAACGGTATTTATATGCACATGTATATGCTCATATAAACATCAAGAAAAATACAAACAAGCTATAAATAGAGGTGGGGAAACTTTCAACTTCTGACATTATACAAAAGTTTAAGAACTTTTTAAATGTTAATCTACTTAACATTTCAAATAAAACATCTACAGGGATACCTTTTACATAAAAATAATAAGCAAATCTCATTACAAAAACTACCATGTACATGTCCATAAGCAACTGAAAATACTATACAAAATCCAAAAACTTTGCCTCGCATTCAAAATTTTCTCATGAATTTCAGGGACAATTTTTCAATGTAAGAAACAGACAATGCATATAGAAAGAAGTATCAAGTGAAGGGCTTATTAAAGCCATGTTTCATAGAAAATCGAAAGCTACATTATGCTTTGAACCACTGGACTGTGCTATACTAACCACTGTTTTCTCCCCATGATGCCTTGTTTTAGTACATTTAAAGGATTAAACATCATAGTGGCTTACTAAGCTCTCTCTGGAAATGGCTGTTAAAAGTATTTGTACAAAAAAAAAGGTTTTTACAACAAATCCTACAATATGCTAGGCTACAAACAAAATAGGCTCTAAAATAATGACAGTGAGAACAGCATGCCAAACTCATGATATAAACAAATGACTACCTCCAGCACATGCTGGGGAACAAGAGTACTAAGACTCGACCTTCCTGGATTGACCTTTCCTGTGCCTTATCATCCCCTATTCCCTCTATTTTTTAAAGCAGGCTCCACACTATTTATTATAATGCTGCAGACCAGGCTGAAGACTGGGTTTTTACATTTTAATGGGTTGGAAAGGTAACCAAAAATGACAGCATTCCTGTATCATCCACAAAGAAAATCACATTTACTACTCAGCCATATACTGAATAGGTTTGTGGACTCTACTGTAGACATATACATCCCCATTTTGCATATGAAAAATCTAAAGCACAGAAATAACTTGCCAAATGTCACAAGAGGCAGTACGTAGCAGAGCTATCATTCAAACCCAATTTTGACACCTAAGTGTGGCTCTTAACCAATAATGCATACTGCCTTTTTAATTTTCAATCTCTTGACATCACGTTTCCTACTTCTTTTAAGCTAATATGCACCACTGCTATTAGGTATTCCAAGCTAGTCTAGTAAGAATAGTAAATACAATTTGGGGTGCCTGGTTGGCTCAGTCAGGCGTCCAACTCTTGATTTCTGCTCAGGTCATGATCTAACAGTTCATTAGTTTGAGACCTACATTGGGCTCTGGGCTGACAGTGCCAAGCTTACTTGGGATTCTGTCTCTCCCTCTCTCTCTGCCCCTCCCCTGCGTGTATGCACTCCCTCTCTGTCTCAAAAATAAACCTAGAAAGTATATATACTTCGGGGTGCCTGGGCAGCTCAGTCAGTTGAGCATCTGACTTCGGTTCAGGTCATGGTCTCACAATTCGTGAATTTGAGCCCCACATTGCGCTCGCTGCTGTCAGCACAGAGCCAGCTTCAGACCCTCTGTCTCCCTCTCTGCCCCTCCCCCACTCTCTCAAAAATAAAAAAAACATTAAAAAAACACACTTCATTTTGCACAACTTTGGGATTACAGCAAGCTGGAATTCCAATCACCTTCTAACTTAAAAACACTCTTCAAGAATCCATGATCTCTCCACAAACCAGTGCAGAAAAGCAGCCCAATCGGAAAAAACAGCTAAGAACAAACAGGCAATTCAAAGATATACACGTGGTCAGTAGTGAAAAGCATTCATCCAGGGGCGCCTGGGTGGCTCAATTAGTTAAGCTTCCAACTTCTGCCCAGGCCATGATCTCACAGTTTTTGAGTTCGAGCCCCACATCAGGCTCTGTGCTGACAACTCAGAGCCTGGAGCCTGCTTCAGATTCTGTATCTCCCTCTCTCTCTACCTCTCCCCCACTCATGCTTTCTCTCAAAAATAAATGAACATGAAAAAAAATTTAAAAAAAGTATTTATCCACACTAATAAACAAAAACAAAACATTAATATAAGAAGATGCTAATTTTTATCTATTAGATAGTTTAAAATGCCTTAAAAACAACTCTAGATAACGACTAATAGAACTAATTAAATATATTGTGGTACAACTATTAATACTATGCAGACTTTTCTTAAAAATGAGGTATATCTGTTAAGTGCCTTTGTGAAACTATTTCCAATATTAAGTAGTACAAACAAAAGCAAGGTAGAGAAAAGGGTGCATGACTGTTGGTAATTATTTTTAAAATGTTGGAAAATTACAATAATGCCCTTCTCCTATATATAAAAACAAGTTTACTCATTCTTCTTCCTAGAAAGATACCCAAGAATACATCTTATGATGGTGGTAACCTTTGAAGAACGAGAGGTAGAGAGGACTGAAGGGGGAAGCCAACTAAAATATGTGTTTTACTGTTAGAAGCAATTTTTAAACCCTAAATACAACAAACCCACACCCCCACACACACTTTTTGAAAAGTATTTTAATGCTAATGAAGTATCGTGGAGGATTTTTGGGTGGGTAGGGAGCAGGGGCATGCTTAAATCAGCCTTTTTATTTTTTATTTAAAAAAAAAATTTTTTTTTACATTTATTTATTTTTGAGAGACAGAGCATAAGTGGGGGAGGGGCAGAGAGAGAATGAGACACAGAATCTGAAGCAGGTTCTAGGCTCTGAGCTGTCAGCACAGGGCCTGATGCAGGGCTTGAACTCATAAAATGTGAGATCACGACCTGAGCCAAGGTCGGATGTTTAACCGACTGAGCCACCCAGGTGCCCCCTAAATCAGCCTTCTAATACCCTTCTGATAGGAGTGTATCTTATTCCACCTTTCCAGGTAGCAGTGAGACAAAACATATCAAGACCCTTAGCAATTTCACGTTCGGGAATTTATCCTTAAGAACATTGGAAACATACCAAAAAGGGCAATCAGAGCAACATTGTTTACAACAAAAGTAAGCAGGAAGGATTCAAAATGTACTCTTGTGGAATTACAGTACATCACTTGATGAACGTTATGACCATTATATCAGTTTAATAGATAAAAAGTTTATTAAATAGAAAATATAAGGATAAAATAACCCATTTTTATAATAAAAATATAATATATATTTCAGCTATAAAACTATATTTACATTTATACACAGGCAACCCACATACACATAGGTATTAAAATTGTCTTCAGATAAATGGGGCTGTGGCTTTTTTTTGGGGGGGTTGCATTTTATTATTTTTAGATAATGAGCTAGTTTTAAGATTCCTTAACTTTATAACTACAGAATCTCTTATGTTTGCACATTATCAATAAAGTGATAATTTATTGAATAAATATAAAGACACAAGTTTGGAATTAAGTTCATAAAAATTCAGTTCATATTTCTCTACTTTTTCTTGATTTTTAAGTGCTTTAGGGTAAAGAATATTCACTGAATTCAATATAGGATAGCATCTATACTCTCTGAACACAGTCCTTTTTAGCAACAAAAAGTTATTTACATATCCTCAGTTTCACCTTAAATCTTAATATAACCATTCATTTTGACCATACCAGTGAATTATTTTAGACTCCTGAGAACCTTGACAACTCATTATCATTCCAAACCCTTACTATGCAGGAGGGTAATGGTTCAGAACATAGCTATACAGCTTTAACGTTGGGCTTAATTATTCCTATATACAAGAATTCAAAGAGATAACCACAGGTAGACAGACACACTGTAATACAGCTGTGCTCAAACACAGAGCAATTATACAGGGGGTATTTGGCAATGTCTGGAGGCATTTGATTGTCAAGACTGGGAGTGAGAGTGTTATTAATAGCATTTAGTGGGAGGAGGCCAGGAATGATGCTCCATATCCTACAATACATAGGAAAGCTGACAGCAAAGAATTACCCACCCCAAAATGTCAATAAGTTGAGAAACTGCTCTAATGGGCCAGTAACCTCTTTAACACACTTCTCTTTTACTTGGAATTTCTTGTCTAAAAGAAATCTATGTTTCTTCTCAATAATTATATACAACCAATGCCTCCATACATGTGTAGAAATTCTTTCCTTCCACAATGTCTAAATTTCACCAGTAATATTTCCTCTCTTCATGGCTTCATATTAAATTCACTTTCTCATAACTGACAAAAATCATAAGCTGATTTTATGAACTTTCTGCCAAGTTAGAAAAACTGGTAAACAATTTTATGTTAAGAGTATTTATGTAGTATTTTAAGAATCTAGTAAAATACTGTGCAATATTTACATACCCTCCCCACCCACATTTTTATGTTTTTCATTCTTTGTCCCTACTTATTTCCCCTTAAGCTTTTTCCTATTCATTTTTTAGACCCAAATTAACTCAGTCTTTTACCATTACATCAATTGCTTTTTTTCCACTGTATTAACTAATACACACAAATTCTCAAAACTTTTATAGAAGTGAAAAATGCTGCCTCTCCACACCTTTCTCCCAGGTGGCACAAAAGATGTACACAGAAACATTATAACACATTAACAGTGTGCCATTTTTACTGTAACTCACTTATTTTCTCTTATGCATGGTCTAAATTTCTATTAAGTGTATTTTTGAAAGTCCCTACCATGTATCTTTATCAGAGTAATTCTTAATTATTTCTACAGATTCTTATATATCAAAGCTAATTTAAGCTACAACTGAGTACCCAGTCTGTATATGAGACAACAAAGGTTTCTTACCCTTGCTATTTCTATTCTCAGTTACCACATTTTCCATGTGTCAGGTTACTACTTTACTAGGCAACTTAATATATACTTAAGATAGGGAAAAAAGCTGACCAGTTAGTTTGGGCAACATGTTTTCTCTCAGAATAGAATTTAAAGCTAAAGTCTAGTGAACATTATATAAATGCAGTAGTGAATCAACTTTTATCATCAAATATAAGATCAAAGTAATTTCTAGTTACTTGCTGGCCCTCTAAGTGTTGATTTCTGCCAACTAGAGCTATTAGAACGTGAGTGTCCTAGGTCCAATTCAAGAAACCTATAATTAAGTGATATTTCATTGTTCTTCAAAATCATGCAGTAGTACCACTAGCACTGGAACATGAGAGCTTTTCCAAGTTATAATAAATAGACCATATGGTTTGAAAGTAGCACTCTTTAATTAAACTACAGGTTCCTTTAACTTCTAGATTTATGAAAAACTAGTCAATAATACAGAAGACCCTAACCAAATATAATGAAGTTTAGCGATTAACAATTTTACAATTTCTTTCCATAAGACTATAGAATAAAAAAATAAAAGTTTTTTAATGACTCAAATCTCCTGGGCATGGTATAATGTAATTATCAAACTTTATACTCTACAAGAGGACTGCCCAACAGAAATATGTGAGCCATGTACACAATTCAAAATTTTCTAGTAATCACATTAAAAAGCATGAAATTATAATTTTTGACACAATATATCAAAAGATTACTTCCACACATAATATTTGTTATGATATATTTTCTATTTTTTCCATACTACGTTTCCAAAATCTGGTATGTCTTCCACACTTACATCACATTTCAATACACTTAAGTACCAAGAGCCATTTGTGGCTAGTGGCTTCTCAACTAGACATTGCAGCCCTAGAGACTCTAGAGCAAAATAAAGCAAATGACTAAAATGCAACCTAAGAATCTTCACCCCTAATCACAATTTTTTTAGGCAAATCCTCATGTGTTAAAACCTGACTACTATAAAACACACCTAAACAGAGATTACAATGCTTATGACCCATAAAAAATATTAAAAATCAAAACAGTGATGTTACTTTCATATGGTTTACTAACTCTAAAACAGTCTGAGTAATGTAAAGGCCATTACTAAAGTGCAGATTTGAAAAATATGAAATAATTTCTTCTTTAAACATAAGCCCAGTCCTAAAATGAAAATTAAATGATAGCCCGTTCTGGGAAGAAGGAAATTCTGACTGAAATAACTTTATTTCAGTGATCTTATCCTACCACAGTCCTAGTGCCCAAATAGCAGACAATGAATGATAAACTTAAGAACACTAAATGTGAATAAAATCTGTTTTCACAAAAAAAGACCAAAGAACAGCTAGAAGACTTCATAGTACCTTTGCAAACTTGAAGAAAGGTCTTGGATCTTTTCTGAAATATTCAATATCAAACATTGCTTGAGGGTCTGGAAGGTCTGGGAAGTCTATTGCAAGGCGAGCATAAATACCATCTCTTGACCTGAAGTCAGGTATTCCACAAGAAACAGAAACCTGAAATATGCATGGCATAATTTGTACAATTAAATCTTTTACCTCTATATTTATAATTACTAATTCTTTCATCACATAAGTAGGGAAGAACTGAAAAATATTTTACTTTAAAATTTATTTTGGGGGAGGGGTGCCTGGGTGGCTCAGTCAGTTAAGCATGCGACTTGTTTTTGGCTCAGGTCATGATCCCAGGGTCTTGGGATTGAGCCCTGCACTGGGCTCCATGCTCTCTCTCTCTCTCTCCCTCTGCCCCTGCCCTCCACACACTCTCTCTCTACAACATTAAAAAAAATTTGTTTTGGGGAACAAAAATACTGTCCTACTCTAATTTCAAATTCAAATAAAAACAAAACAACCAGTATAATGAAAATCCACCACATTTTCCATTCATAGTGGAGTAAGGAATTTTAAGTCAGGCTATTTTTCTTTTCAGGCTAATTTCAAACCTTTAAGCATTTAACCAACAAATTAAAGCAACTGCAATTTGAGAACAGAGTAAACCATTTCAAATTATTTTAACTAGAAAGCAGGCAAGATTTTCTATCACAGTCAAGTATTTCCAAAAACAAAAACCAAAAAACTGTCATCTGGTCAGGGTTCTACTTCAAGAATATTAAATTACTGTATTTTCTTTAAAAACTCTTATCATAGGGGAACCTGGATAGTTCAGTTGAGCATCCAACTCTTGATTTCAGCACAGGTCCTGATTCTAGGGTCATGGGATCAAGCCCCATGTCAGGCTACTCACTTAGTGTGGAGCCTGCTTGAGATTCTCTCTTTCTCTCTGCCCCTCCCCAAATGTTTGTTTATTTTTGAGAGAGACAGAGCACAAACGGGGAAGGGGCAGAGAGAGAGAGAGGGGCAGAGAGAGAGGGGCAGAGAGAGAGAGAGGGAGACACAGAATCTGAAGCAGGCTCCAACTCACAAACCGCAAGACCGTGACCCGAACCGAAGTGGACACTTAAACTGACTGAGCTACACAGGCGCCCCTTCAGTATTTTAATTCTTAACGGACACTTCAAACAAGGATTTCAGAAGTTAACTTCTTGTTTCACAATTTTATCAGAGTTGACTCCATTTTGACCTCAAAGTAAAACTAACTAGTCTAAATCACATCTGGGAACAAAGCAATACGATACTTGATAATCATTTATGATTAACTAGCACTCTGCCTTAACTCAAAATGGCAAAAAGCAGGACTGAATTTTACTCCAACAGTTGCCCTAGGTCACTACTTGTAACATATTCTGTATTCAACACACAATAAGAGCCTTAGGTAGCTAGTTAAGTGTGAACCCAAAGTAGGGCAAATGAAAAATGCCAAGCCACCACAATCACATCACCTTAAACTAAAATGGAAGGGAGGTAGGAACCTGTTGCCTTCCCAACACTGTAATTTTACTTGTGAATACCAATTAGGTTCCCAGTTTCCCCATAAAGATGGAACAAATACCCAATTTTTCCATCAAACTCTGACACATTTTATGCAAATAGACTTCCCTGCATCTCCTTTAGGAGCTGTAGTATAATGTAAGGAAAAATGTTGCCTTAACTCCACTTAGTTACGAGGTTAACAAACAGAAACAAATCTTATTTAAGGTTGTTAGAGAGGTTTTTAAAGAACTAAACCAATTTAACAACTGCTACTGCACCTTTTTAGTAGTTTTCAAACACAAATGCCCATTATCATGTCAGGATAAATTCTTCTACACAAGAAAAATGTTTCTTAATTAGAAAAGACTTAATTAAGAAGTATCATACACCACCTCCCCCTTTAACCAATGTTATATACATCTTACATACCCCAGCTCCAGTTAGAACTATTATTTTTTTGCACTCTTGTAATAATTTCACAGCATCTTCAATTGTATTAATATCTTTTCTTTTTTTCCTTTTTGGTGGTTCTGAAAGGATATTAATAACAATCTGCCACAGTGTCATATCATCCAATTCAGGTGGAGGAATTGTTTCTGGTAATAAATCTTTAAGAATTGTTCGAGGATCTGTGCCAATCATGAGATGCTGCTGAACAAAAGTATATGGACCTGTATCAAGAGAAAAAAGAATTAGATCTAATCCACTTCCAAGTAATTCAAAATCTCATTTATTTTCAAGTAATGAATTATCAAACTTTGAAGTTTTTTTTGCAAAGTCAGAAAATGCAATATAAAGGTATTTCATTCTTTAGAGCTAGTGCTCAGGGAGATCAAATCCAGAGTTGGGCCTGCCCCTGGAGTTCCTGAATCCAGCCTCATCTCTCCTGTTTCTAAGAATAAAACCAAAATTCACTCTTCAGATCATTTAGTACTTTTTCTTTCAAAAAAATATTTGTCATGTTAGACTTAAAAAAAAAAAATTTACTACGTTAATTTGATCTGGATCAAAAGACTACCAACATTAATTATTCAACTGCTGATAATAATCACCTTCATTTACTGAATATGTATTTAATGTCAGAACAGTCAGTTATTAATTCACATAAATCTTCCCTGAAAGAGGTTTAACAGATAAGAAAACAAACACTGAGGCAGAAACCTCTTTGACCTGGGCCACAGCAACTTCTTACTCAACACGTCTCTGAAGGCAAGGGAAACAAAAGCAAAAATGAACTATTGGGACCTCATCAAAATAAAAAGCTTCTGCACAGCGAAGGAAACAATCAGCAAAACTAAGAGGCAACAGACAGAATGGGAGAAGATATTTGCAAACAACATATCAGACAAAGGGTTAGTGTCCAAAATTTA
This sequence comes from Panthera uncia, assembly GCF_023721935.1. Lineage (NCBI taxonomy): Eukaryota > Metazoa > Chordata > Mammalia > Carnivora > Felidae > Panthera > Panthera uncia. The sequence continues at coordinate 27,811,249 of NC_064818.1, read as the reverse complement.
TGAAGAACTTATCAAACTCAACACCCAACAACAAATAATCCAGTGAAGAAATGGGCAAAAGACATGAACAGACACTTCTCCAAAGATATTCAGATAGCCAACCGACACATGAAAAAATGCTCAACATCACTCATCATCAGGGAAATACAAATCACAACTGCAATGGTATTTAGGTATTTATCCAAGGGATACAGGTATGCTGTTTCTAAGAGACACATGCACCCCCATGTTTATAGCAGCACTATCAACAATAGCCAAAGTATGGAAAGAGCCCAAATGTCCATGGATGGATGAATGGATAAAGATGTGGTATATATACACAATGGAGTATTACTTGGCAATCAAAAAGAATGAAATCTTGCCATTCTTAACTACGTGAATGAAACTAGAGGACATTATGCTAAGTTAAATTAGTCACTCAGAAAAAGACAAATATCATATGACTTCACTCACATGAGGACTTTGAGATACAAAACAGATGACCATAAGGGAAGGGAAGCAAAATAATATAAAAACAGGGAAGGGGACAAAACATGAGACTCTTAAATATGGAGAACAGACAGAGGGTTACCAGAGGGGTTGTAGGAAGGGGGGGGATGGGTTAAATAGGTAAGGAGCATTAAGGAATCTATTCCTGAAATCATTGTTGCATTATATGCTACCTTGGATATAAATTTTTAAAATAATTTAAATTTAAAAATAAAAAAAGAAAACAAACACTGTGAGAGGTAAAATAGTTTGCCCAAAATTACCCACTTAGTAAGTTGCAAAGCCAGAATGCACACCCAGAGCTGCATGCCAAATTTCATGTTCTAAGTAACTTTATAAGTTTCCAAAGCAATTGTTTCTACTTCTGCAATTTCTTTCATGCTTTTTAATCATTTTGAACACCATCATTTGATGAAAACCAAAGGAAAGATAAATGTTAAGTTATGAATAAATAGAAAAGAGTTAGGTTATCCCCTTGAACTATAAAATACTAAGTATGTATTTTAGGAGTTAATTAACTACCAATTTTTAATGCTATTACAAATTATATCCACTTTTTTTTTTTTTAATGTTTTGTTTTCGAGAGAGAGGGACAGCAGGTGGTGGGGGAGGGGCCAAGAGAGAGGGAGACAGTGGATCTGAGGCAGGGTCTGCAAGAACCTGGAACTAAAGAATCCACGAACCATGAGATCATGACCTTAGCTGAAGGTGGAAGCCCAAATGACTGAGCCACCCAGGCGCCCCAACAAATGATATCAAGGTCTAAGTTTCAAATTCTGATTGTCTGTTGCTAATATATAGGGATACAGTTGAGTTTTAATAATGATGACATATCCTACAACTTTCTTCTAATCATTTAACTCTAGTAGTTTTTGACGTTTCCATAAAATTTCTACTTAGATAATATGATGTCTTCTGCAAATAATAACAGGTTTCCAACTGCCTTCCTAATGTAGATTCCTTTTATTTTTGTCTATTGTAGTAGCCAGAACCTCCATGATAAAACTGAATAAAAGCAGTAAGAACAAAAAAGAAAAAAAAAACTACCAAAATCAAATTTCTATAGCTAAGATCTAGAAAAATACACGGTAATTAACAGAAGTTATGTACAAAAGAGTTCTAAAAATCAATAAAGTAAAGGTACCAGCCCCTAAAGCCCACAGGAAATCTATATATAATTACTATCTTTTAAATGATACATACATTATTGATATTTTGACCATTCATAATTTTTACTGTGAAATTTCTTACATCAGTTTCCTAGTTTGAGTAAACATTACAGACACTAAACAGGAACTAATCACCACTAGTTTAAAGAGACAAGGCACTTTTGAAAGAATGAGAGCACAGTAAGAGAAAGATTTTCAGGATGCTCATAACTTTGGTATAAAAATCTGATAGTGTTCTCTATTTCAGATTACTTTCCCATTTCATCCACATATTTAATATTTGTTAAGCACAAACTGTGTGCTAGGCACTGACAAAACACTATACCAAACAGTCAAAATCCCTGCCCCCATGGGGCTTATATTCTAGCACAGCAACTAACACAATAAAGAAGTTAGATACAGACTTTGTTAAGAAGTGGTAAGTGTTAAGGAGGGGGAAGAAAAAAAAAAAAAGGACAGATTTGACTTGAGGGAGAGCAAGATACTCTAACTGGAGAAAAAGTACTCCACACAGAGGGGTACAAGTGAAAAGGATTGAAGGTGTGAGAAGGACCTGATTGAAAAACACCAGAGGCCAGCTTCCATGGGCTTGAGAGGCTTAAAAACAAAAACAAAGCACTAGACTTTCCCTAAAAACATAAGCTGATACTAAATCTCAGAAAACACCTAAGAACCTCATCACTAGGTTATAAGGGTATAGAAAACTATATTTTCAGTTGGCACAAAAAGATATACAAAGAAAAAGACACTATTCATTAAAGATCTGAAATCATACCTATACGTGGCCTTGGAGTCCAGTCGCTAGAACTTGCATGTGAGGCTCTATCATCTTCATCACTTTCACAGGAATGAAAACCATTGGTGATTATTTCATCACCAAACAGAAGGTTATCTGCAAAAGAAACCAAAGTAACGCAAGGCTGCTGAAACAATCTGAATCTAAAATGTATGCAGATCTGTAACAGTTATTATGTAAAGATTTTCACTGAATAAACCACTGAACATTCATTCATACTGACTATGTAAAAAAAAAAAAAAAATGCCTACTGGGTCAGCTTGCACCATTCACAGGAACAGTATGTCTTCATCTTTAGGGATTCTGCCCATTATCTACAACTTTCAGTTCATCAAAATCTAGAAATAAGTTAATTATACTTAATCAAAACACAAAAAGTAGCAATCTAGTTGGACTGAATTGATTGATCACAAATAATGGGAATGCATGAAACTTGTCAAAAATTTAACAAGTGATTCAAATATAATCACAATAATTTTCCCTTCTCTTATATAATACCAGACACAAAGATTTCTTTGCATCATTATTAGTTTCCCATATTGAACTGTATTTACTGAAATCAGGGGTCGTTTTATTTTATTTTTTATTTTTTTATTTTTTTAAAAAATTTTTTTTTTTATTTTTTATTTATTTTTGGGACAGAGAGAGACAGAGCATGAACGGGGGAGGGGCAGAGAGAGAGGGAGACACAGAATCGGAAACAGGCTCCAGGCTCCGAGCCATCAGCCCAGAGCCTGACGCGGGGCTCGAACTCACAGACCGCGAGATCGTGACCTGGCTGAAGTCGGACGCTTAACCGACTGCGCCACCCAGGCGCCCCCAGGGGTCGTTTTATTAATGCAGACCTTAATGCTCAGGTATGGCCAAATGGTCCACTGGTAAGATTTATTGATAAAGACAAACATCCATCCAAGACATAAACAACTCCGATCAAAAAAATGAAACCCTCAAAGATGACATGACATACAAAACTAACACATCTATCTGCTTTAGCATGCCAGAAAAATGTCAATTCGTGTTTCAGGGTTAGATACGCGCGCGCGCGCACACACACACGCAATTACACCTACTCTAAAAAACATGAGCACATAATCAGAAAAAAAGTACTATTTATGTTAAGTACTCAAGGTACTATAATGCTTCCATACCCAGCATTAATTGCACCACAGAATGGTAATGTCTTTAGAATAGCCTTTGCTTTTCAAATTTTGCAGGCTATGGCTTTAGAAAAAAGCTTTGCTCCTGAAAATTTAAAACAAGTTTAAAAATAAAAACCTTCAAGGGAAAAAAAAAGTTACCAACTGCACAGGTGTGTCAGTTTGCAAACACAACTGCAAAAGGTCGATGCAAGGGACAGACAAAAGTTGCAGATTTAAGTGTGGAGAGAAGGGGTGTGAAAAAGCGAACGATGTTTAACAAAGGCAATATGCTAAAAGAGTTAAGAGGATAGAGAAACTTACTTTAAAACCAACTGCGGGAGCTGGGCGGCCCGGCGGCTGCGCAAAGCGCAAGGCCGCCCAGGCGGGCCGTGCAGGGAAGGAAAGAGGGAGAGGAGGGGGGAGTACTCGGGCCGCTCCCGCAGCCGGGCCAGCAGCCCCCAAGGCGCGCAGCTAAGGAGGCCCGCGATGGGGAGCGGGACGCCGCAAAACCAGCCCTGAGCCCCCGGCCCGCTCCAGAGAACCTCCTCACCCCACACCCGAAGGGGCCCCAAGAGAGGGAGGAGGGGATGCGCAGTCCCAGCCGCCCGCGCCCTGCGCACCTCGGTACCCAATCGCCGCCGCCGCCGCCGCCGCCTCTTCCTCCTCTTCGCCCTCGTCGTCGTCGTCGTCGTCGTCGTCGTAGAAGTCGTCGGCCGGCGGCGGCTCCCGGGTTAGGCCCTGTAGGCCCGGCCCATTGTCTCCTTCTCCGGCCGTCGCCGCCTGGGCCTCCCGCTCCTCGCCCGCCGCTGCCGCCTCCCGCCACAGCGCCGCGGCCGCCGCGGGGCAGCCCCCGGTCGCCGCCGGCACTTCACGCTCGGGGGCCGCCCCACCGGGCTCGCCCGGGCTCCGCCCCAGGCCTGGACAGTCTCTCCGCGGCCTCTTGCGGAGTGGCTCTCCGGCGGGCGGCGACGCGGCCTCCCTCTCGGCCACCACCGCCGAGGGGGAGCCGCCGGGCTGAAGGGCGAGCGCCGCCTCGTCCGCCATCTTCCAACTGCCTCTCTGGCCCTCCTCCCTCGCCTCCTCTGCTCCCGCTCGACTCGCGGCACTGGCGCCCCCGCGGCTCGGGCTGCGGGAGATTTAAACCCCGTCACGTGACCCGGCCCTCTTCGCCCCCGCCCTCCCGCCGCTCCCGCCACCCACGCGGGCCGGACCACAACACGGCGGGTCACGTGGCGGGCGGAGGCGGCGTGGGCTGGGAGGAAACTCGGCCCCACCCCTCTGCGGCAAGCGCTTCTCGCAGCCAAACTCTCCCGTTTCCCAACTTATTTTCAAAACTGTCCTCAAATCACTGCATCAAGGGTGGCCCTAGTTTTGGTTCACCCTGTGCGTTTCCACTTAAGTCTGAAGTGCACACCTTGTTTGCCTTAGTCTTTCTATATTTAAGCTAAAGGTTTAAAACTTCGTTCCTGAGAGGCGATAAGGAATGAAGCTGGCCAAGGCTTGGCTTCGTGAATTACACTGGATAGTCTCTTTAACCAGCGTTAAGTAGAGGGAAAAAGACGCAGTTCACTCCGCACTTTCTTCACACCCTTCCGATAGCTGCTCTTAACTCCTTTTTCTTCCTAAACACAGAATGTTTAGCTGACTGCTTCCCCCCTTCTCTTCATCGCGAGTATACGGTGGTGTAGATTGTCAAATACTTAAAGGCATATGTCCCCCATGAAAAACCTCTGACTTGGGGTGGGGGGGTTGGAGGTTAGCATGTCTGCTTTCTGACCCCAGCTTGGCTCCAAAAGTGTGAATTACCTTCTCTGAGTGTATTAAGCCCAGTGGGCCGTATTGAAAGAGCAGAATGAGCATGAGTTGGGCCCGCATACACTTCTGAATTTGGGTTGGAATTTGCGATTCTTGCCTACTAGCTTCAGCAATTTAGCCTTTGTAAACGCAATATTCTCATCTTTAGTATGGTAATTTCTGATTCGCAGGATTATGAGAATTGAACAAGATAGATGTAAAGTGAGGAGTACCTAGTGGCTCAAAAATATTAGTTCCTTACACAAACAAATAATGTAGCTCTTTGCATACAAGAAGCCCCTCTACTTTCCACCTTCCCTGAAATTCCAGGAGCCTGTCCCTCCATATCTAGCCTTAACTAATGACTCCTATAATACATGGCAGATCTGGAGCCAATAGTTGGTAGGGCATCTGCCCCTGCAGTATGGCATTAGAACTGCTTAAAGGACTGCTCCAAGTTTATAGTAAATCATACCTGAAGTTTACCATGGGGGCCTACCTATACTGGGCCAATTATTTAGGCAAACAACCTAAGTTGTTTCTTCAACCTTAAAAAAAAAAATTAGAATGTTGTAAGTGTATCACTAAGGCCCCATCTAAATCCAAAAGCCATTGCACTTCAAATTAAACTGAGAAACTTTGTCTACAACTACTGACTTTTCATTTCTGAAAGTAATCTCTTTTGTCCTTAAAGCCTAGGAATCATATTTGATGTGTTCCTTTAGACTGATGCCCTCTAACCAATCGGTGACCAAATCCTGTTGTCCTTCCCTTCCCTCCTACACTCTCTCCAATTCCTAACTACATAGGCACCTCACCCTTCCTGGCTGACATTCTTGGTCCTGCTCTCTCCCTACTTTCTCCATCTTAACCTGCAAAATAGTTCATAAATTGATTCTCAACCACACTGCTGAGATGTAGTATATGAAATGTTGAGAGTCAGTATCCCATCAAAATTGAGAGAAAGATTGGGGTGCCTGGCTGGCTCAGTCAGTAGAGCATGTGACTCTTAATCTCAGGGATGTGAGTTCTAGCCCTACGTTGGGTGTAGAGATCACTTAAAAACAAAACAAAAACACCTACAAAATAAGGAAAACAGTTTATCTTTTTAAAAAATTTGAGGGGCACCTGGGTGGCTCAGTTGGTTAAGCATCTGACTGGCTCAGGTCATGATCTCGAGCTTCTTGAATTTAAGAGTTTGAGCTCCACATCAGGCTCTGTGCTGACAACCCAGAGCCTGGAGCCTGCTTCAGATTCTCTATCTCCCTCTCTCTCTGCCCCGTTCCCACTCACACTCTGTCTCTCTCTCTCAAAAAAAATGAACAAACATTAAAAAACATTTTTTTAAAAATTGAGGGGCACCTGGGTGGCTCAGTCGGTTAAGTGTCCAACTCTTGATTTCAGCTCAGGTCATGCATGATCTCATGGTTTGTGAGATCAAGCCTGGTGTTGGCTCTGTACTGACAGTGTAGAGCCTGCTTGGAATTCTCTCTCTCCCTCTCTCTGACCCTCCCCTGTGCATGCTCTCCCTCTCTCTCTCAAAATAAATAGATAAACATGAAAAAAATTAAAAGTTTTGAGAGAAAATTGTCAGCTTTTTGTGAGAAAGTCATTTGTAAGCTTATGGACATCCATTACCTATTAATTCAATCATTCATTTATGTATATTGTACATCAAAGACACTTGCTGATATTTATGAAATGCTATGTGATCAATATGGTTGCCACTATGCTGAAAAATCAGAAAGCAGCATACATGACAGGTAGGATAAATGAGACACAAGTGGTATTAAAAACAAAACAAAACCCTTTCAACTAGACTTCTGGCCTACCAGTAGTTGAGAACTACTTGCCTGAAATTCAAGTCATAGTCCTTAAAGTTTGCAAGTTTGCATTCAGTTTTTCAAATGTTACCTGAATCTGGCCTTCACCTTCTTATAAATATTTTTAGCATTAGTATGCTTTAACTTGAATTTATCATTTTAGGAGGCCATTTTTTTTTAAATGAGGAAGCTCTTTAAGTTTTCATATGGGATGATCTCTAAGCTGCACAGTGTACGATGTAGAACAGTGTGTATAATATAATGCTATTTGTGAAAAAATAGAAGGAGGAGTGTGGAAGGGAGACCATATATATGTATTTGCTTACATATGTAGGAAATAACTCTGAAAGCACTTAAACACATACATGTCTGCCATATATTTGTCATACTTTTTTGCCTGTGCCTCCTTCCCTAAAACAATCTTCTCTATTCCTTATTCAATACATTATCCCCTACTTATTTGTTAGTTTATTTTTCTCTATGTTTTATTGATGGTCTCCTCCAACTTGAGCAGGAATTTTGTCCATCTGGTTCAGCTCTGTATCATTACCTTTTTAAAAATTTTTTTTAAATGTTTATTTTTGAGAGAAAGAGAGAGAGAGAGGAGAAGGGGCAGAGAGAGAGGGAGACACAGAATCCGAAGTAGGCTTCAGGCTCTGAGCTGTCAGCACAGAGCCCGAAATAGGGCTTGAACTCTACAAACAGTGAGATCATGAACAGAACTGAAGTCAGACGCTCAACCTACTGAGCCACCCAAGTGCCCCATCATCAGCTTTTTATTAGAGTAACTGGCACATATATTTATTGAATGAAAGAATAAATGAAGAATTTAAATTAATATTTCCACATAGGAAAAGAATTATTGAATGAAGGATGATGGGCAGTGTGGGTCTAAAAAAGAAAAGAAAAAAGGCAAGAAGCAAGGGAAGAAATTCAGTTTGTCCCCAGCACAGTTCAGGTGAGAAAGTCTGTGAAACATGACATGAGATTGGTGGTACCTTGTTTGACAAGATGAACATAGGTGTACTGACCTATGAGGTGTTTTTCAGTTCTCTGATTCTTCAGACACCAAATGGGTGTTCAATAATTCAACTCAGTCCTGACACTAACTACCCAGAGTTAGTAAAGACCTTACAGCTTAAGGGCTCAGTCTTACAGGACTGCCCCTAGTTCAGATGCCAGTCACAAGTCCTAGAACTCCTGTACTTCTGACTATCTATAAAATGGGTGTTCCCATGATACCCTCCTAAAATTCAATCATTTCCTAGAATAGCTCACAGAAGTCAGGAAGACACATTACTTACATTTACAAAGTAAACATATCTTCTGTATCCTTACAAAGGATACAAATGAAGAGCCAGATAAAAAAAGAGGTACTGAGGGCAGGGTGCAGAAAGGTCCTGAGCATAGTAGCTTCTGTCCCTATGGAGTTGAAGTGCACCACCCTCTCAGGATGTGGGTGTGCTCACCAATTTGGAAGATCTCTCTATTGTTCAAGAGTTTTTTTTTTTTTTTTTTTAAGTTTATTTACTTATTTTGAGAAGGTGGGGAGGGGCAGAGAGAGACAGGAGAGAGAGAGAGAATCCCAAGCAGGCTCCACTCTGTCAGAGCAGAACCTGACTCGGGGATCAAACCCACAAACCATGACCTGAGATCATGACCTGAGCCAAAATCAAGAGTTGGATGCTTACCCGAGTGAGCCACATGGGCATCCCTTCAAGAGTTTTCATAGAGCTCAATCTCCAGCACACCCCAGCCCCTGTATTTGGAGGTCTAGAGTGGGCTGAAAGTTCCCACCCTCTAATCACTTTATCTTTCTGGGGACCAGCCCCATCTTGAGGCTATCTGAGGGTCCCAACTCAAGAACTACATCATTAGCATGAACTCAGAAGTGATGGAAAGGGGCTCATTATGAATAACCAAAAAACACTCTTATCACTCAGGAAATTCCAAGGTTTTACAGAGTTCTGTGTCAGGAACTGAGGAGAAAGACAAAATATTTTTTACTATATCAAAGCCTGTCATAGACTTCTGATACTAGTCACTAAGATTTTTTACTTGCTTTTTAGTACTAAGTCCCCTAAGCAGTCTTCAACAGTAATTTGGTTTCCATATAGAATTTCCCATTGGGGAGACAATGTTTGAAGAGTCAACATTTATATTCTGGCTGACTTTGCAGTTCTATTTATATAAACAAATAAACTGACTTTATAGCTTTAATATCAGTCTCATATGACTACAATTTATTAGAGGAGTTAGTACCAACTCTTTGTGTTCTTAAAAAAATGGTATTGACAAAACTAGTTACTAATGTGGAAAAATATAGATTCCTACCTCAAAGTAGATAAAAAAATAAATTCTAAGTGGGCCAAGGATCTAAATTAAAAAATACAATAAGAATATCATATAATTCTGTATGAAGAAAGAACTTAACTAGGACAGGAGCCATTTATTTATTTGTTTGTTTGTCTTAAAACTTTATTTTTGGGGGGGTCTGGGGGTGAGGAGGAGAGGGAGACAGAGAATCCCAAGCACACTGTGCACTGTCAGCACAGAGCTTGATGCGGGGCTTGAACTCACAAACTGTGAGATCATGACCTGAGCCAAAATCAAAAGTCAGATGCTTCACCAACTGAGCCACCCAGGCACCCCAGGACAGGAGCCATATAAAATCTGTATTTCCCCATATGCTCCACCAAAAAAATTAAATTAAATAAAAAAATTAAGTTAAAAAATAAAATGCATATTTGACTACATAAAAATTTAAAATATGCTCAAATTTATTAGTAGTCACAGATATGCAAGTAAAACAATGAGGTACCCATTTTTCATTTCTTACATAGGCAAACACAAAACAAATTTTATTATTGCCATCTATTGCTTACCAGGATATGGGGGAACTAATACTCTCATACATTGCTATTATAGTGTTGGAAAGTAATCTGGAATATTTATTAAAACTATAAATATATACATACCTTTCAATCCAAAATTCCATTTATCTTAACAAAATAAAAGTATGAATATGTAAGGCCATGAATGCAAGAATGTTTATTATGGTATTGATGTTGAAGGAAAAGAAAAAAAAAGAAACAATCCAGATGTCTTCAGTAGGAAACCTGTTGATCAAATTATGCTATACACTTACTATGGCATATTATTCAGCCATTAAAATGATCTATAATTGATCTCAAAAAATGTTTATGATGTACTGTGACAAAGCAAGTTGCACAAAAATGTGTATACTATGACCTTTTCTATTATTTAACAAATACCCACTTTTTTATTATTTTTAAAATCCCTATAGGGGGTGCCAGGGTAGCTCAGTCAGTAAAGCATCTGACTCTTGATCTCAGCTCAAGTCTTGATCTTAGGGTCATGAGTTCAAGTTCCATTTTGGGCTCTGTGCTGGGCATGGAGGCTACTTAAAAAAATAAATAAATAAAAAATAAGACCCCTAAATACGTATATACAAACCTCTATACAGATATGGCTGTAGAGACTTGGAAAAAGTATGGAAAGTTAATGTCAAAATGTTAACATTTTAATATCCCTGATAGAGGAGGTAGGCATAGATACAAGGGTTAGGGACACGTCAATAAATGTTTCTTGCTAAAATTTCATATATTAAAATGAGAATATATATGTGTGTGTGTATATATATATATATATATACATATATACATACATATACATATATACACATATATATACATAAAGGAAAAGAGGATCCATTTTTTGAAACTACAGTCTGAGGGCTAGAATCTGGATTCTGGGGTCTCCTCAAGCCCCTCCAACCCTATGAGGCTTAGGTGGTAGCTGATTTGCCTGTCTTAAACTACTTCTTTTTAAATTTCCAAGGTATAACCACAAGTTTAGCAGATGTTATTCTTTTATGGTTTCATGTATATTATTTAGTCTTTTTGATCAGTTTATAATACAAGTGTTGTACTTCCATACAGAACTTAGTATTCTACATATTATCAAACACCATTTGGGGAGATGTGTGGGATGTCCAAACTAAAGCAAATAGATAGGCTGATAATGTGGCCTGCCTTCCACCAGCTATATAAAGTCCTAGACCAGTGGTTCTCAACTGGGGCAATTTTGCTCCCCTACCCTCCAGAGGATTTTTGACATTTTTTTCTTGTTTATTTATTTGAAAAAGAGAGAGCGAGAGAGTGAGTACGTGTGCACGAGCTGGGAAGGAGCAGAGAGAAATGGAGAGAGAGAAACCCAAGCAGGCTTCTCACTGCCAGTGCAGAGCCAGATGCAGCCAGATGCATGAACCGTGAGATTATGACCTGAGCAGAAATCAAGAGTCAGATGCCTAACCAATCGAGCCACCCAGGCACCCCTGAAGACATTTTTTAGTGGGGGACGTAGGGTAGGTACAACTGACATTCAGCAGATAGAGGCCAGTCATACTTCTCAACATTCTGCGATGCAGAGGGCAGCCCCTAACAAAGAATTTTCCAGCCAAAACATCAGCAGTGCCACAGTTGAGAAAGTCTGTCCTAGAGTTTCAACCACAGGGCAAGTGGTACTGGATGGGACTCTAACTGACAAAGATTCCCAAGGGAATGAGGGGAAGGTTTTTATTAGCAAGGCCATGTTAAAAAGCAGCATAGGCAGTGATTTTCAAACTTTGGTTTTAGCAGCTGAATTTATCTATTGAATGATCTTAACCCTATTATATAATGTAGATCCATTTCCTTTAATATTTAAAGGACTCACACCAATCAATAAGGAAAAGATTGATAGCCAGTTGAAAATGAAGAGTTCGGTTCACAGAAAAGGGAATGTACGTGGCTTTTAAACATGTGAAAGATATAAAACCTCACTCATGAAAAGAGAAACACTCACTAATTTACAATGAAATGCCGTTTTTCACATTATCAAGGTAGTAAGGAACCAAAACTTGATCATATGCTGCATTGAAAAGAATGTGCAGAGCCAGACCCAGTTGTACAGTAATAGTAAAAATGGAAATTAGTACAACCCTATGGAAAGCAACTTGGCACTGTTAATCAAAATGTAAAATGCATATACCTCTTAATCTGGCAATTCTAATACTAGAAATCCATTTTTATAGATACACATACTTGCATATGTGTAAAATGACTTTTATTCAAGAGTATTTATTGTGCCATGGTTTATATTAGCAAAAGATTGGAAATACACTAATTTGCCATTAAGAAGGAATTGGTTAAACATACAACCAGTACATATTGTTTATATGTATATGAATCGTCACTTAAACTCAGGAAATGGGTAACAGAACTTGCTCCTAGGACATGCAAATGGGAGACTGGAAGACAAAGGTGAAAGATTTTGCAGGTGAGGCAGGGGCGGGCGAGGTGGGGGGCGTAGTGGGGCATGTGCCTGGGTGGTTCAGTTAGTTAAGTGTCCAACTCTTGATTTTGGCTCAGGTCATGACCTCACGGTCATGGGATTGAGCCCCATGTCCAGCTCTGCACTGAGTGTGGAGCCTGCTTGAGATTCGCTCCCTCTCCCTCTGCTCCTCTCCCCTGCTTCTCTCTCTTTCTCTCTCTTTTTCTCTCCCTCAAAAATAAAGACTTTTTTTTACTGTAGAACACTTTGTGCCTTTTGAAGTCTTCACCATGTGCATCATTATGTATCATATGTGTGTGTTCTTATGTCATACATTATATGTCTTAAATATATAAAAGGAGGGCTGTTCTGATTGAAATAGGCTCCCTAAGTTTCTACCACATCCCTCAAGGCATCATTAAGAAGATTTAGGGTCCCCAAAGAACACAGTAAAAAAGCCACTGTCAGAGTTGTGGTAGGGTAGACTAGCTGCTGTAATAATCATCCAGAGATTTCAATGGCTAAATACAGCAAAAGTTTACTTCTCATTCACACAACAATCCTACATGGGTGTTTTTCATCTGATGGCTTCTGGGGTCAGCTTTCCATTAAAAAGTGACCAAGAGACCCTTGTCCCTTTTATCTTGTAGCTTTGCCATTGGACAGGCAAAGGAAATTAAGTAACATCTGTTGAAAGGTTTTATGGGCCAGTCCTGGAAATGATGCTACTACTTCTCCCATTCAACTGTCTGGGAATAGTCAAGTGGCTACACACAAGGAATCCTGGGAAATTTTATCATTCAAGGTGACAGAATGGAGTTGAGGGCAAACAGAAGACCATGACAAGCATTTAATGAAATCTAGCTACATGGCCAGTTCGTCAGCTGGATCCATTCATTATAACTTTATACAGTTTCCTATTAGCTTTTCACCAAATGCATCTACCTCTTTAATGGTGTCTTTTGATGAACAGAAGCATTAGTTTTAATGCAGACTAATTTATCAATCTTGTACTTTGTTTTTTTTTTTTAATTTTTTAATGTCGATTTATTTTTGAGACAGAGGGAGCCAGAGCATGAGTGGGGGAGGGGCAAAGAGAGAGGCAGACACAGAATCTGAAACAGGCTCTGGGCTCTGAGCTGTCAGCACAGATAGAGCTGGATAGAGCCGGATGCGGGGCTCGAACCCACGAACCATGAGATCATGACCTGAGCCGAAGTCGGACGCCTAACCAACTGAGCCACCCAGGCGCCCCACAATCTTGTACTTTGTATTGCATTGTTTGTTTTCTTTTTTTCCTCTTTTTTTTCTACTGAACTATAATTTACATATAACATTGTATTAGTTTTAGTTGTACAACATAATGATTTGATAGATAAATATATTGCAAAATGATTACCAGAATTTAGTTAATTCACCACCACACATAGCTACAAAATTTTGCACATATGTATTTAGCCTTACTTTTTTAGCAATTTTTTAATATATAATACAGTTACATTAACTAAAGTCACCATACTGTACATTACATCCCTAGGATTCATACTGGAAGTTTGTGTCTTTTGATCATCTTCATCCATTTCACCCACCCCCTGCCTGTGGCAACCATCAAAATGTTTTAATGCATTTGGTTTTTTTTGTTTTGTTTTTAGATTCCACATATAAATGAAACCATACAATATTTTTAAAAATATTTATTTATTTTTGAGAGAGAGAGTGCACACATGTGCGCATGTGGGCCCACATGAGTGGGGGAGGGGCAGAGAGAGAGAGAGAGAGAGAGATACACAGAATTCAAAGCATAGTCCAGGCTCTGAACTGTCAGCACAGAGCCCAATGAGGGGCTCAAACCCATGAACAATGAGATCATGACCTGAGCCGAAGTCAGACGCTTAACCAACTGAGCCACCCAGGTGCCCCTGAAATCATACAATATTAATCTTTTTTCTGTCTGACTTATTTCACTTAGTATAATGCCCACAAGGTTCATCCATGTTGTTGCAAGTGGCAGGATTTCCCTCTTTTTTATGGCTGAACAATATTTCACATATATCATATTTCACATTTTCTTTATCCATTCATCCATCGATGGACACTTAGGTTGTTTCCATGTTTTGGCTACTATAAATAATGCTGCAGTGAATATGGCGGGTGCAGATATCTTTCAAGATAGTGATTTCATTTTCTTTGCATAAATTCCCAGAGTGAAATTGCTGGATTATTTGGTTATTCTATTTTTATTTTCTTGAGGAGCCTCCATACTGTTTTCCATTGTAGCTGCATTCCCACAATGTACACAAGGGTTCCCTTTTCCACATCCTTCCTAGCACTTAATATCTCTTATCTTTATTTATTTATTTATTTATTTATTTATTTATTTTTAAATGTTTACTTGCTTTTTTTCAGAGAGAGAGAGAGCATGAGTGGGGAGGAGAAGAGAGAGGAACAGAGAGAATCTCAAGCAGGCTCTGAGCTGTCAACATGGAGCCCAACAAGGGAGGCTCGATTTCACAAACCGTGAGATCATGATCTGAGTCAAAATCAAGAGTCAGATGCTCATCCAACCGAGCCCCTCAGGTGCACCTCTTATCTTTTTGAGGACAGTCATTCTAACAGGTGTGAGGTGATATCTCATTGTGGTTTTAATTTGCATTCCCTTGTTGATTAGTGATGCTGAGCACCTTTTCATATTTCTGTTAGCCATCTATATGTCCTTTTTGGAAAAATGTCTATTCAGATCCTCTGCTGAGTTTTTAATTGGATTGTTTGTTTTCTTTTGAGTTGTCTGAGTTTTTTTTTAATATATATTCTGGATATTAACCTTTTATCAAATATGTGATTTACAAATAGTGTTTCATATTCTGTAGGTTACCTTTTCATCTCATTGATGCTTTCCGTTGCTGTTCAGAAAGTTTTTAGTTTGATGTAGTGCCACTTGTTTATTTTTGCTTCTATTGCTTTTGCTTTGGTGTCAAATTCAAAAAAATCATCTCTAAGACTGATGTCTAGGAGTTTACTCCCTATGTTTTCTTCTAGGAAGTTTATGATTTTAGGTTTTATGTTCAAGTCTTTAATCCATTTTGAGTTGATAATTGTATATGGTAAGATAGTGGTCCAGCTTTACTCTTTTGAATGTGAATGTCCAGTTTTCCAATACCATTTTCTTATTTTTAAGGTTTATTTATTTTTGAGAGAGAGAGAGAGACAGAGCACAGGAGGGGGAGGTGCAGAGAGGGAGACACAGAACCTGAAGCAGGCTCCGGGCTCTGAGCTGTCAGCATAGACCCCAACTCGGCTCGAACACATGAACCATGAGACCATGACCTCAGCTGAAGTCAGACACTTAACCGACTGAGCCGTCCAGGTGCCCTGCCCAACACCATTTACTGAAGAGACTATCCTTTACCTACTGCATATTCTTGGCTCTTTTGTCATAAGGTTTTGTTGTGTCTTGTAAATTCCCTACATATTTTGGATTAAAGTCCTTTGTTGGATATGTGATTTGCAAATATTTCTCCCAGTCTGCAGCCTGTCATTCATTCTCTTAACCAGATCCCTTTCTTTACAGAGCAGAGGTTAATATTAACGAAGATCAATTTATCATTTTTTTCTTTTGTGAATTTTGCTGTTGGTATTATATCTAATAACTCTTTGCTTAACCCAAGGCCACAAATATTTTCTTATATTTTTCTTCCATAAGTTTTTTGGTTGTAACTTTACATTTCTGTCCACATCTTTTGGGCTAGTTTTTGTATAAAGTATATGAAGTATCGGTCAAAGTGCCTTTTGTTTTTGTTTTCTTATTGTTTGCCTATGGATATCTAGTTGTTCCATCACTACTGCTAGAAAATACTGTCTTTATTGAGTTGACTCTGCACATTTGTCAAAAATCAGTTGTGGGTTTTGTGTGGGTCTCTTTCAGATCTCGATCCCGTTCCATGGATGCATATGTCTTTCACCAATAGTATGCTATCTTGATTGTATAACTTTATACTAAATCTTAAAATCTGATAGTAGCAGGGGTGCTTGGGTGGCTTAGTTGGTTAAGTGTCTGACTCCTGACATTGGCTCAGGTGATGATCTCACAGTCATGATCTCACAGTTGTGAGATCCAGCTCTGCATCAGGCTTTGTGCTGAGCATGGAGCCTGGTTGGAATTCTCTATCTCCCTCACCCTCTGCCCCTTCACCTCTCGCACATGAGCAGGCACTCTCTTTCTCAAAATAAAGAAACATTTTATAAAAAATCTGGTAGTAGCAGCCCTCCAACTTTGCTCTTCTACAAAATTGCTTGGGTTATTCTAATTCCTTTGCCTGTTCATATAAAATTTTATATTAAGCTTGCCCATATATATCTAAAAAACCAGGCTGAAATTTTGACTGTGATCACATTGAATCCATAGTTCAATCTGGAGAGAATCAATATCATAACAATACTAAATGTTCTAATATTCTCACATAGCATATCTCCCTATTTATTTAGACTTTAATTTCTTCCATCAGTGTTTTGTAGCTTTCAGTATATAGATCCTGCACATATTTTGTTAGACTTATACCTAGAGATTATATTTTTGGGGTACTATTGTAAGTGGTTACTTTTTTATTTTTTAATTTTTATTTATTGTTTTGAATGGTACCTTAAAATTTTTTATTTTTTTTAATGTTTATTTTTTGAGACAGAGAGAGACAGAGCTGGAGCAGAGGAGGGGTAGAGAGAGAGAGAAAGAGGGAGACGCAGAATCTAAAGCAGGCTCTGGGCTCTGAGCTGTTAGCACAGAGCCCGATGCAGGGCTCAAACTCATGAGATCATGACCTGAGCCAAAGTTGGACGCTTAACCAATTGAGCCACCCAGGTGCTCCAGTAGTTTTAAAAATTTTAAATTCTAATTTTTCATTCCTAGAATATAAAAATACACTTGATTTTTAATATTAACCTAATAATCTGTGACTTTACTAAACTTACTTATTAGTTCTAGGAGCTTTTTTGTAGATTCCTTGATGTCTACATAGACAATCATATTGTCTGAGAAGAGAGATAGTTTTATTCTTTCTTTTCAAATCTATATGTCTTTTCTTATTCTTGCTTTATTGCACTGGTTATAATTTCCAATAAAATGTTTAATGTGAATAAGAGCAGACATCCTTGCCTTCTTCAGATATAAGGAAGAAGCATTCAGTCTTTCCTATTATGTATATTAGCTGCAATGTTTTGTAGACATTCTCTTTCAGGAGAAAGTTCCTTTTATCCATAGTTTGCTGAGATTTTTTTAAAATCATAAATAAATGTTGAATTGTTAAATGATTTTTCTGCACCTATTGAGATGATCATATACCTTTTCTTCCTTAGTCTGTTGAAATGATGAGTTACATTGGTTGATTTTTGAGTGTTGAGCCAGCCTTGCATTCCCAGGATAACTCCTACTAGATTCCATTTGCTAATGTTTTGTGGAAGATTGTTTCATCTATGTTCATTAATGATACTGATCTGTTGCTTTAATTTCTTGTACTCTTTCTCTGGTTTGGGAAATCAGAGTAATACAGGATTCCTAACATAAGTTGGAAAGTATTCCCTTCTATTTACTGGTATTACTTCTTCCTCAAATGTTTGTTAGACTGAAATTTTCTTTGTTGGAGGATTTTTACAAATTCAATGTCTTTAATAAATATAGAATTATGCAGGTTATCTATTTCTTCTTATGTGAGTTTTGGTTCTTTGTGTCCTTCAAAGAATTGGTCTATTTCTCTTGGTAATTTGATTTATGGGACTTGCTTGCAGTATTGTCATTATCTTTTGGATGTCTGTAGAGTCTGTAGTAATGTTTCCCCTCTTTCATTCCTGTTAATGATAATTTGTGTCTTCTCCCATTTTTCTTGTCAGTATTGCCAGAGGTTTATCACTTTTATTAATCAGAAATAAGGGAGTCTCTTCTCCACCTCTCCCATATTCAGATTTTCCCCACACTCTCCAGCTATCACAGTCCCCTTCTTTAGTTCTCTGACTAGAAAAATGAGCTTTGTCTTGGAGGTTTAGCTGTCACATAATTCTGCATGATTGGGACCAACATTGGGGCAAAGCAATGAGAGAAAAGAAAGAAAAACATAAGGGGGATTCCCTACACACACACACACACACACACACACACACACACACACACACTTTCAGATCATAGGTTCACTTTATCTTAGTTCCTCTGGACTGAAAGGTTTCTCACTGGGATTTTAAATGCCTGTGCCACTGCCACCACAATACAGCTCTGTGACTGGGGTTGTCCTTGGGGTAAGGCAAAAGAAAAAAACAACAAGGAGGATTGCTCCATACTCTCTTGCTTATAGGAACCCCTTTCCTGCTCTTCTGACCAGAAATGTAGGATTTCTCTAGGGGTTTTTGATACCTGTATCAACTGTACAGTTATGTACAGTTATGTGGCTGTCTTTGAGTCAAAACAAAGAGAAAAAAGAGGAAAATGTGGGAAACTGTATGTGTTTTTCTTCAGCTTTGGTTCCCCTCCTCAATCTATCTGCTACTATGTTTTAAGTGTCCTTAAATAGTTGCTTTATGTATTTTGTCCAGAGTTTTTAGTTGTAATCATTGAGAAAGATAGGCTGTAGTGGGATTACTCTATCTTGGCCCAGTACCAGAACTCCTGAAGTGTTTTATTTATTTAAAAAATGTTTTTAATGTTTGTTTATTTTTGAGAGAGAGAGAGAGGGAAGAAGGGGCAGAGAGAGAGGGAGGGAGACACAGAATCCAAAGCAGGCTCCAGGCTCTGAGCTGTCAGCATAGAGCCCGACGTGGGGCTCAAACTCATGAACTGTGAGATCATGACCTGAGCTGAAGTCAGATGCTTAACCAACGGAGCCACCCAGGCACCCCTCTTGAAGTCTTTTATTGATCACATATCACACCTTTGTACTATATATACTGATACATATAATTTCATTTAAAAAACCACCTGAGTGTTAAAAACATTTCTTCTGGATTGAGATATTGTTACCATTATTACTATTATACAATTGATTAAAATAACATTAATATAATTATGATAAATAATTATTAAGAAAAAATAAAATTTAGGGTGCCTGGGTAGCTCAGTCAGTTGAGGGACCAACTCTTTTTTTTTTTTTTAATTTTTTTTTTCAACGTTTTTTTAAATTTATTTTTGGGACAGAGAGAGACAGAGCATGAACGGGGGAGGGGCAGAGAGAGAGACAGAGAGAGACAGAGCATGAACGGGGGAGGGGCAGAGAGAGAGGGAGACACAGAATCGGAAACAGGCTCCAGGCTCCGAGCCATCAGCCCAGAGCCTGACACGGGGCTCGAACTCACGGACCGCGAGATCGTGACCTGGCTGAAGTCGGACGCTTAACCGACTGCGCCACCCAGGCGCCCCGAGGGACCAACTCTTGATATTGGCTCAGGTCATGATCTCATGGTTCGTGAGTTCAAGTCTTGTGTGGGGCGCTGGGCTGACAATGTAGAGCCTGCCTGTGATTCTCTCTCTCAAAATAAATAAACTTAAAAAAAAAAAAAAAAAAAAGAAAGAAAAAAAATTTATTGGAATTGCATATCTTTTTAAAAATTTTTTGTTAATGTTTATTTACTTTTAAAGGAGAGAGGGAGAGAGAGAGACAGAACATGAGGAGGGGAGGGGCTCTGAGCTGTCAGCACAGGGCTTGATGCAGGGCTTGAACTCATGGAGTGTGAGATCATGACCTGAGTCGAAATCAGATGCCCAACCAACTGAGCCACCCAGGCAGCCCAGAATTGCATATCTTATTGACACGAATGGGACTTAAAATTTTTTTTCAATTAGCTTAAGTATCTGTGAATGAATATTAGTTATTACTAGAATGAGACAGATTCAACATCAATCAGCTCTGAGAAACCTTGTCCACATATATGGGTAGACATAAATGGAAGAAATTTTGTTATTGCTGCCATCCAATTCTTTGAACTTCTTCCTAGTTATATACCAAAAATCACATAATTTTCTATTTTCAAAAATTATTCTTAATGATCAAAGAGCTACCAATTGTATTAGTTCTTCCTTTGGATTTTGGTAGGAAAGAATTAGAAAATACCTGACTCCCCCCAAAAAAATTGTTACTCAGTTATTAGAGTCATTCACTTTCTCATTTTGTGAGAAAGTTTAGCAAATTGTATCCAATCTTCTTCTATTAGAGGTACCTTGTTTAATAAGGAAAGGTTAGAATATTAAATATTGTTAAATTCTATACAACATTTTTGGTAACAGTCTTTTATCTTATCAAATAGCTTGAATATATTTTTGTTGAAACATTGAAGTTCCAGATTTAGTTCAGACAATGTACAGAACAGTGATGTCCAGCAGAAACAGAATGTGAGTCACATACATAATTCTAATTTTTCCAGTAGCCACACTAAAAAAAAGTTAAAGGAGACTGGTAAAATGAATTTAAAAATGTATTTCATTGAGATCAATATATAGAAATATCATTTCAAAAATATAATAAAATTTACACTGTTTTGGTTTTTAACTTTAAAATTGAAAAATCAGGCCACCTGAGTAGCTCAGTCAGTTAAATGTCTGACTCTTAATTTCAGGTCAAGTCATGATCTCACTGTGGTGAGATGGAGCCCTGTGTTGAGCTCCACAATGAGCATGGAGCCTGCTTGGAATTCTCTCTCTCCTGTGAGGCACCTGGGTGGCTTAGTCGGTTAAATGTCTGACCCTTGATTTTGGCTCAGGTCATGATCTCACTGTTTGTGGAATCAGGCTCCCACACTGACCGCAGGGAGCCTGCCTGGGTTTCTCTTTCTTCCGTCTCCCTCCCCCTACCCCCTGTGCACTCTCTCCCTCAAAAAAATTAAATTAAATTAAACATTCAATTCCAGGGGCACCTGGTTGGCTCAGTTGGTTGAGCATCCAACTCTTGATTTTGTCTCAGGTCATGATCTCATTGTTCATGAGTCTGAGCCCTGCATCAGGCCCTGCGCTGACAGCACAGAGCCTGCAGAGGATTCTCTCTCTCTCCTGCTTTCATGTGTGTGTGCACACTCTCTCTCTCTCTCAAAATAAACAAATAAACTTAAAAAAATTCAATTCCACAGTCAACCTTAGCTACACATGGGTAAAGCCTACTGTGTTGGTCAGTATAGGTATAGAAAATTCCCAACAGATAAAGAAGTTTCAAAGCTAGTCCTCATTATCAATCTAACCAGCAAAATTGGATTTACTTTCTTTCAGAAAATGTCTTCATTTCTCAACAAGAAGTTATGTTCATATGCACTGTGATAACTATTGTAAGAACATTTTATAAGAGCCATACTTGTGGTGAGGATAATGTAACATACAAACTTGTTGAATCCCTACCTGGTACACCTGAAACTAATTGCATTAGTGTAAATGTGTGTCACATTGTGTGTCAGCTATGCTTAAATTTTTTAAAAAATTAAAAAATTTAGCAGTGCCTAGGTGGCTCAGTCAGTCAAGCCTTGGACTCTTGATTTTGGTTCAGGTCATGATCTCATGGTTCATGAGTTGGAGCCCCACATAGGGCTCTGCACTGACAGCAAACATGCTACTTCAGATCCTCTGTCTCCCTCTCTCTTTGCCCCTCCCCTGCTGGCATGCTCTCTCTGTTTCTCTCTCTCTCTCTCTCCTTCAAAATAAATAAATAAAACATTAAAAAATTTTTAAATGTGGGGTCCCTGAGTGGCTCAGTCAGTTAAGCATTCAACTCTTGGTTTCGGTTCAGGTCATGATCTTGCCTAGTGAGTTCAAGTCCCGCGTCAGGCTCTGCACTGGAGATGTGGAGCCTGCTTGGGATTCTCTCTCTCTCTCTCTCTCTCTCTCTCTCTCTCTCTCACTCTGCCCTTCCCCCACTTGCACTGTCTCTCTCTCAAAGTAAATAAACCTAAAAAAATTAAAAATTAATTTTTAATGTTTTATTTATTTTTGAGAGAGGGAGAGAGAGAGAGAGAGAGAGAGAGTGCAAGTGGGGGAGGGGCAGAGAAGAGACAGAGGGAGACACAGAATTTGAAGCAGGCTTAAGGCTGCTTGCTGTCAGCACAAAGTCTGACTCGGGGCTTAAACCCATGAATGGTGAGATCATGACCTGAGCCAAAGTTGGGTGCTTGTCCTACTGAGCCACCCAGGCGCCCCAAATTTGATGCTTTTCTTGATACTATTGAAGACAATGCTGATTTGTCTTCCGAGTAAAGTATATTGCATATAGTTATATTTATGGGCGCCTGGGTGGCTCAGTCGGTTGAGCATATATTTATATTTAATATATTAAACACTTCCCAGCTCATTACCACTAGGGGAGGCTCTAAAACAGGGTCTAATACTACTACTACTACTACTAATGGTGATGAGTACCTTTCACAGTTTCTAAGCCTCTTCTCACGGTTCTTGTTTGAACCTCACAACCAACCTCATTTTCCTGAGGAAATTGTAGCTTTTGCTACATTCTAAAAACCACACTACTGGGGTGCCTAGGTGGCTCAGTCAGTCAAGTGTTTGACTCTTGATTTCGGCTCAGTTCATGATCTCACGGTTTGTGAAATCAAGCCCTGCGTTGGGCTCCATGCTGACAATGCCAGGCCTTCTTGGGATTCTCTCTCTCTCCGGCTCTCTCCCCCTCCCCCACTTGTACTCTCTGTCTCTCTCTTTCAAAAATAAATAAACAGTAAAAAAATAAATAAATAAGTCTTGGGTGATGTATTGTACAGCATGTTGACTATGGTTAATAATACTGCATTGTATATTTGGAAGTTGCTAAGAGCAGATCTTAAAAGTTCTCATCACAAGAAAAATATCTGTAACAATGTGTAGGTGACAGATGTTAACAAGACTTATTATGGTAATTATTTCACAATATTCCGATATATACACATATCAAATTATCAGGTTGTATACCTGAAACTAATATAACATTATATGTCAATGATACCTCAATAAAAAAGAAAGAATAAATGAAGAAACAAAAAAACACTTGATCACTCACGCTTCATAAGATCAACTCACAAATTACTAAAATACAAACTGTTACATCTCTAAATAACTTATTTAAAATATAACAAGACTTTCAAAGATATTTAATAATGTTATAAGAACTTAAATGAGGGGGCACCTGGGTGGCTCAGTCGGTTAAGCGTCCGACTTTGGTTCAGGTCATGATCTCATGGTTCACATGCTTGAGCCCCGCATCAGGCTCTGTGCTGACAGCTCAGAGCCTGGAGCCTGCTTTGGATTCTGTCTCCCTCTCTCTCTCTGCCCCTCTCCCACTCATGCTTATTTTCTCTCTCTCAAAAATAAATGTTAAAAAATATTTTTTTAATAAAAAAAAAAACTTAAATGAATGTCTCCTCTTTTCCACTCTGTAGGGTCAATGACCACGTATTTTTTTTCACTTTTGGCTTCAGCTTTTTACTCGATGTCTAGCATTAACATTGGAGCTCAATAAATGTTTTTTTTAATGAATCATAAAGTTCATAATCATTCCTATAGCCAAGTAAGTTTTGGTACTAGTGCCTCAAAGGAAGAGTCAGAAACCCAAAGGAGGAAACTAAGATGAGTAATATTCTCTCCTATCTTTCCCAATTCCTAATGCTGGGAAGCATGGTATTTACTCATTCAAAATAATTACCCCATACTTGAGAGATAATGGATCAGAACGATCTGCTTTCTGCTTACCTTGTGGGTTTCTGAAGAGGCACTGGCTCAGCTCAAAGACATGTTGAAGTCCCCTGAGCAAAATCAAGGTATGCTGTGATTATTAGGCCAGCCCCTGAAGAATAAAGAAATGGACAGAAATCCAGGTGATAATGTTTTCTCGGAAACATCTTTGCCACTTACACCTCTTTTATGGAGCCCTCAGACATTTCTACCTAATTTTATTGGTTCAAATAATATCAAATATGTTTGATTTAAAACTTTATTGGGGCCTATTTTTTAGTTTTAAAGTTTATTTATTTATTTTGAGAGAGAGAGAGAGAGAGAGAGAGAGAAAGAGACAGAGAGAGAATTAATGGGGGAGGAGCAGAGAGAGAGGGAGAGAGACAGAATCCCAAGCAAGCTTCACACTTTTATCTTGGAGCTTGATGTGGCACTCAAACTCATGGACCTGTGAGATTATGACCTGAGATGAAATCAAGAGTTGGATGCCTAAATGACTGAGCCACCCAGGCACCCTGGGACCTATTTTTTAAATCTCCTTTACCACTAATATTAATTCTACCTTGAAATCTTCACTTATTTTCATATTTGAATATTTCTCTCTGTTTCTATAGAAACTGGTACATGATATTTTTTACTTTACACATCTTGCATCATAATAGTTATTTGTGCATTTGTATTATCTCACCTATTTGGTGATAAGCTTTTTAAGTATATTAAAAAGTATATTTTTATATTTTAAGTATATTAAAGTATATTTCATAAAATATAAAATAAAATAAAAAGTATATTTTAAGTACATTAAAAAGTATATTAAAAAGTAAATATATTTTACTTAGTCTTCAATTGATCATTTCATCAATACTACAAAGTATCCACTATATACATAATGTGATACAGAGTGCCTGGCTGTCTTAGTTGGTAGAGCATGTGACTCTTGATCTTGAGGTCTGGAGTTCAGGCCCCATGTCAAATGCAGAGATTACTTAAAAAGAAAAGAAAAGAAAAAAAAAGGCAACCAAGTACATAATGATGCATAAATGGGTATGAACATGGAGAAGAAATATACAATTCCTGACCACATAGAACTTGGGGAATATATCACTTATCATTCATTCAGAAGGCATTCACATGAGAAAACTGTTTTTTTGTGTGGTAGGTGAGATTTTGAAATATAGCATCTCTTGCAATTATAATTAAAATATAAGCTGGTTAAGGGTACCTGGCTGCCTCAGTCGGTACAGCATGCGACACTTGATCTCATGGTCCTCAGTTCAAGCCCTCCGTTGGGAATAGAGATTATTTTAAAATATGTGTGTGTGTGTGTGTGTGTGTGTATTAGTTAGACTGCAAATCCACTAAATAGTTAAATTAATACATCACTTAAATTTATGATGGTAGTAGTAAAGAAAAGAAATAAAGTAGATAATTAAAATTGCAATTAATTTACCATATTCTTATGAAAGAAAAATCACCATGAAGATTAAATATCACCTGCAGGTAACTGGTGAAATTCCAAGCAGCCAAAACCCTGTTCTAGGAAGCACATTACTTTCTGGAAGAGGATATTCTCCCTTGAACTTTGTGGGTTTAAGTCAGGTGCTGATTCAGAAATGATAAATTTAATCAAGAAAAAAGTTTTTTGCAATTTTTAAAAATATTTACTTTTGAGAGAGAGACACAGAGTGTGAGCAGGGGCAGGGGAGGGGCAGAGAGAGAGGGAGACACAGAACTCCAAACAGGCTCCAGACTCCATGCTGTCAGCACAGAGCCCTATGTGGGGCTCAAACTCATGAACTGTAAGATCATGACCTGAGCCTAATTCCGATGGTTAACCGATTGAGCCACTCAGGTGCCCCTCAAGAAAAAAATTTTCTAAGAATGTATAATTTAAACAGATTATTAAAAGCAACCAAATAAGACTAAATCAACTTTTATGTAATATAAATTAATCTATTTTTTATTATAATGATAAAACATGATCTTTTTAAAAAAATTGTTAACATTTACTCATTTTTGAGAGAGAGAGAGAGACAGACAGATATAAGCAGGGGTTGGGCAGAGAGAGAGGGAGACAGAATCTGAAGCAGGCTCCAGGCTCCGAGCTGTCAGCACAGAGCCCAATATGGGGCTTGAACTCAAAAACCATGAGATCATGACATGAGCCAAAGTCAGATGCTTAACCAACTGAGCCACCCAGATGCCTCAACATGATCCTTATCTAAGGCTTTTATTACTTAATTTATAATAATACAATATAATATACAGCTAAAATTATTTATAAAAATGTGGCATTCTTAAGCAAATTTATATATGCATATTGGTCTCTGATATAGTTTTGATGGAATAGTTAAATAAGGATTATGAAATAATTCCATTAGTTAAATATGGATCCTAAATTATTCTGCTAATTTTTCTAGACACCATCATCACATTTTCCCTGTGTATTGTAGCAAAAAGAAGAAGTTTTATCATGCTAAAAATTAATCAGCTGCTCTAGCCACTAAAATACAATTTTGTATTTTGGTAATAGAAGGCAGAAATTTTTAAACATTTCATTAAAAAAATTTTTTTTTAAGTTTATGTATTTTGAGAGAGACAGAATGAGCTGGGGAGGGGCAGAGAGACAGGGAGAGAGAGTCCCAAGCAGGCTCTGCACTGACAGTGTGGTTGACAGTGCGGCACTGACACTGATGTGGGGTTGGAACCCACAAAACTGTGAATTCATGACCTGAGCCAAAACTGAGAGTTGGATGCTTAACGGACTGAGCCACCCAGGCACCTCTAAACATTTTAAAAATGGGAATGAGATGAAGATGGTGGAGGGGAGGGCAGAATTCTAAGATATTCTCTAGAATATCTGCCCTTCTGTATCTATCATCCTTTCTCCCAGGTATGGGCGGGGCCTATGAATAGGCAGGATAGCTCCTCCTTTGATTAACTCACATTGCATAAACCTGTTTTAAAATTTTTTAAAAGTTTACTTATTTTTGAGGGGCGCCTGGGTGGCGCAGTCGGTTAAGCGTCCGACTTCAGCCAGGTCACGATCTCGCGGTCCGTGAGTTCGAGCCCCGTGTCAGGCTCTGGGCTGATGGCTCGGAGCCTGGAGCCTGTTTCCGATTCTGTGTCTCCCTCTCTCTCTGCCCCTCCCCCGTTCATGCTCTGTCTCTCTCTGTCCCAAAAATAAATAAAAAACGTTGAAAAAAAAAAAATAAAAGTTTACTTATTTTTGAAAGAGAGAGAGCATGAGCAGGAGGGGCAGAGAGAGAGAGGGAGAGACAGAGACAGAGACAGAGAGAATCCCAAGCAGTATCTGTGCTGCCAGCACAGAGCCGGAAGGGGAGATTGATCTCACAAAACATGAGATCCTGACCTGAGCAGAAATCAAGAATTGGATGCTTAACCTCCTGAGCCACCCAGACGCCCCTCTATAAACCTGTTTTAGCTCACTGGAGTGATTCTCCTGCTGGCTTCTGAGAGGTAACCTGGCCACCTTGTGAGCTGGCCACCTGACAAGGAACTGCAGGGGCCTCTAGGAACAGAGTGGATCCCAGCTGTCATCAGCAAGAAAGGTGGCTCCTCAGTCCTACAACTGCCAAAGTGAATTCTGTCAACAATCAGTGAGCTTGAAATAGAACCCCAAGCCTCAGATGAGACCAACCCCCCAGAGTACACCTTGACTGCAGACTGTGAGACCCTGAGTAGCAGATTCAGTTAAAACCTCCGTAACCATGGAAACTGCAATAATAAATGTATGCTGTTTAGAACTACCAAGTGTGTGGTTCATGGTAACTTTACGCAACATCAGAAACTTACACAGATGGCTTGTAGTAAGGGAAGAAGTTTTTTTGATATGATTTAATAAGACATGTGGTAACTATGGTATTTGATAATCCACAACACAGAATCGAAAATAAGTTACATAAGGGGCACCTGAGTGGCTTAGCTGGTTGAGCGTCCAACTTCAGATTTCTCAGTTCGTGAGTTCAAGCACCACATCCAGCTTGCTGCTGTCAGCACAGAGCCTGCTTCGGATCTTCTGTTCTCTTTTCTCTGCCCCTGCCCCACTTGTGCGTGCTCTCTCTCTCAAAAATAAACCCTAAAAGAAAATTTAAAATAAGTTATGTAAAATGTTTATCTATAGGTTTTATACAGTGTCAAAAACTCAAAAAATTTGGTTCTCCTGGCTGGCTCAGTCAGTAGAACATGTGACTCTTGATCTCCAGGCCATGAGTTCCAGCCCCACATTTGGTGGAGTGTTTATTTAAAAAAAAAAAAAAAAAAAAAAAAAAAAAAAAGGCATTCTAAGGAAAATTTCTGGTTATATTTAAAAGAATCAGCCTTACTAACCTGCATTACTTCAGCTACTCAACTGTATTTTCTTTCCAGCTAATGACACATCCTGGGGATTAGTGCTGTAATAGACGAAAGAGAATTTTTAAAACTTAAATTCATACTAAAGCTATTTTAAACCTTTCAATATTTCTAACTTAAGTTCTCTTTGCTTTTCTCAGACTTTCCTTCATGAAAAGACATTCTTGGACAATAGCTGAAGGATGAAAGAAATTAGGTTAAACACGAATTACCATTGCTCCCATTGTCCACACTGATTTCAGAACATCCCAAGGCCAGTATACCCCATTTATAAATCAGTGATCCACCCTTAACAGAAATATGTTTAAGTCTGGAAAAGGCAGGAAGCTAAGGAGGGCTTATGGAATCTTGATAAAACATTAAATTGGTCCATTTCCAACTACTGTCCATTTGTATGGCATCTTAGAAGTTGTCACACTGGGGACATTGTTACACTGCAGTAGTATTGCGGACCAAGGTGGGCGTGACTTTTCTTTGTAAGTATGAAAGCTGTCATGAAAAGGAAATGGAGAAGGATAGCCTGAATCAGGCTACCAAAAGGTATAGGTGACGGTATGGGCATATAATTTCCTTAAATTATATATACCTACATATTCCCTGTCAAGTCTTCCAGTACTCCAGTTTGAAGACCTCAGCCCTAGAATATGAGTTAATCCTGGTCAATGACTGTATCTCATGATCTTTATTCTTCTCTTCCTCCCTTTCCTTAACACCAGGTGAGGCAGGTAATAGAAAAGTAGATAATGGCCTCTCAATGGGCTCCAGAGACTCTGGTCTGCCAGAAATGGTGTCCCTCTGCCTGGAGAGGGCAGTATAACCCGTCAGATTGTTGCTTCATAATTCTCCAGTATATTTATTTCCCAGAGGCCATCTTTTAACCACCACATTACTTCAGAAATTACCATGTGAAATGAACCATTCTCTAAGCACTATAAATCCAACACAGATTTATTGAACACCTACCTCATGTAAACGTTGGTTCTGTACTTGGGGGAAGGGTATGCTGATACGAGAAGCAGGTTCCTGAGTTTTGGGAATTCACAGTTCAGATGGGGAAATGGACTCATGTACAGAAAATTCAAACATAGGATTATGCATTTTGTTTTAAACAACATCCGTGCTCCTGAAGATCTCACGTCAATTCAAACATCACATTTTTCAAGACTAATTTGGATAAAGGTCAGTGGTGAAATGTTTTTTGTTTAGCAGCTAAAGTATCAACAATATTTGCAATGGACTCAGCTCCCCAGCTCTGAAATCATGCATTCTTGAATTTTTTACTTAGGAAGTTTGCATTATATCCATATTTACATATTCAAAAGAACATTTAATCACAGGATTTCACCATTTTATAATACAAATTCTCAAACAGTGCATTTGCACGGTCCAAGGAACAAAGGTACTGGGTGTACTGGGTGCCTCAGTTGCTTAAGTGGCTGACTCTTGATCTTGACTCAGGTAGTGATCTCATGCTTCTTGAGTTCGAGCCCCATGTTGGGCTCTGTGCTGACTGCAAGGAGCCTGCTTGGGATTCTCTCTCTCACTCTCTCTCTCTCTGCCTTTCCCCTGCACTCTCTGTCTCTCAAAATAAATAAATACACTTAAAAAAAAAACAGTACCGTACACGGTTGGATGTGTTTTACAGAGAGCACTTTATTCTGTAAATTAAATATCGGGACTTGGAAATGTTTTAACCCGGCACTTGGTAGGTGCCCAACAAATGAGTATTGTGATGAACTAAGTCTCTGGGGACACTATACAGATATGATGGAGATGAGGAAATTTCATAAATCCTGAACAAGTTGAGGGAGACTTTTTGAGGGGAATGTGGGGGCAAACATTAATGTGCCTTCAAATAAACCACAACAGGACAGAGGAGGTAGTTTTGCTTTGCCTGAGGCTTCAATGTAATTGGTCTGTACTGACCCCATTGAACTGGGATTTGCAGTTCCCCTATTCTCCCATCTAGCTTTCTGGGCAAAGAGGAGGGAGGAAGGGTTTGTTCTCTCATTAATTCCTTCCCTCTTAGGCCAAAGAGAGCTGGATATGGGAGACAAAAAAAACCTTCAACTTAGCAAGCTGGAAGAGGTCAATCAGAAAACACACTCAAAAGCAAACTTAGTGCATTGCCAAGGGGAATGGGGCACTGAACCCCCAGCAGATTATATCCAGAGAGGGAGATGTAATCTGGGCCTCAGAGCCCCAAAAGTGGGGAAAGGGCACTGGAGAGCAGTTTGATTCCAGGTCAGCACTAAAACAGTTTGAGACTTGGGATTGGGAAGGTATCAAAATCTAAATCTTAAAGTTTTCTTTAAATAATCCAATAGAAGGCAATGGCAGTTTCTAGGGCCCTTATTATGCAAAAATGCTCAGTCAATCTTTGATGGGAGTCGTTTTAAAGATAGAAGAAAGAAATCCAGGTGGAATTGCCCAGGCATTTGTTTCCAACCTTGGCTACTTTCTGGCCTTGGACTGCTTAAAAATTTCAATGCTGAGGCTGGACCCCAGACTGAGTACATTGACATATCCGGGTGGGGTGGGGTGGGGGGTTCCAGGCAGTAATAGTTTTAAAGCTGCCCAGCTGATTCCAGTATCCTGTGAAGCTCCACTGATGGGCACTTTTGTAGAGAACTGAGAAGCCCAAGTCTTAACTTCCAGGCAGACACTCAATGAATTTAACATATTCTATTTATAAGTCAAAACGTTGGATTTAGTCTGCAGTAAAAACTCAAGAGTAGATGTGGTGTTAGGCATAATTGATAATTGGAGCATACATTCCACAAGAACTATGTAGAAGGTATTTCTTCATATTTACTAGTTGACTCCCTCCCCCTACCCCCTTCCTTTTAGAGCAAAGTAGTTTTAAATGAACTAAATGGTTTTTTGAGGCCTGAGAGAGTCTAACTTATTAATCTTTCTGGGCCTTGGGTTAAAAAAAAAAAGTCTATGGGGCGCCTGGGTGGCTCATAGGTTAAGGTTAAGCATCCAGCTCTTGGTTTCGGCTCAGGTCATGATCTCGCAGTTTGTGGGTCCAAGCCCCGCACTGGGCTCCTCCACATGGAACCTGCTTGGGATTCTCTCTCTGCCCCTCCCCTGGTTTGTTCCTCTCTCTCAAAATAAATAAACATTTAAAGAAAGTCTATAACCTCAATTTTATGTAGTTTGAACCTGATACTGATAGACTACGCAGTTAGATATGAAGAGGAAGAAATGCTACCCAACAGGTAAAAGGGCAGAAACCAAGTTCCAAAAGATGCATGCAGTCTTCCCTAGGATCACGACTCTACAGTAACCTATAGCTTCATTATGATATATTTACATTGTGGTTTTTACCCTCTACACCCTGGGGGCGGGGAGAAGTTGCCTTGACACTTCTGACATAGACCACAGAGGGCTCCAAACTGCCCCTCTCAACCAGGAGGAGTCCCTTAGCTGATTGGCTGCAACCTTGGTCAAGAACCACCCTCAGTATGACCCAAAACCTACCTAAACATAAAAATGAGTACCTGGCAGGGTGCCTGGGTGGCTGTCAGGTGCCCAACTTCAGCCAGGTCATGATCCCGTGGTGTGAGGGTTTGAACCCAGCATAAAGATAAATAAACATTTAAGGAAAAAAAAAAAAAAAAAAAAAAAAAAGGAGTACCTGGCTGGCTCAGTAGGTAAAGCCCTAGACTCTTGATCTTGGGGGCTGTGAGTTCTAGCCCACACTGGGCATAGAGACTGCTTTAAAAGAAATAATAAAAGCTCAGTCGGTTAAGTGCCCAACTGTTGATTTTGGACTCTTAATTTTGACTCAGGTCATGATGTCCAGGTTTGTGAGATCGAGGCCCTCATAGAGCTCTGTGCTGTCAGCCTGCTTGGGATTCTCTCTCTCCTTCTGTCTCTGCCCCTTCCCCACGCACACACACACATTCCCTCTCTCTCTCTCTCTCAAAATAAATAAATAGACATTTTAAAAGAAATAATAATTTAAAAAAAAGAAAGAAAAACAGTCCTGATCCCTCTTGGGGTATCTGCCACCTTTGGACGTGCCCACTTTTCGTCTCCAGAATGTACCTTTGTTTGAATTGCTATTAAACACTTGCTTGTTTAAGAGTTTGGCTCTGAATTCTTTCTTGGCTTGTCAACTCGCCACTGACAAAGCTGCTTCTCTAAAGTACCTGTGGCCAGAATGACCTCTATGTTTTTAATCGAGGTAAAAATACATACAGTAAAATGCACAAATATTAGCTTAACATTTTGATGAGTTTTGATAAATGAATACATCCATATGGCCATCATCACCCCAGGAAGTTTCTTTATGCCCTTCAGTCTCCCACTCTCCCCATTCATCAGGGAACTGCTCTTCTTTTATTATCCTACATCAGTTTTGCCAGTTCTTGCACTTCACTGAAATGGAATCTCACATCATGAGCTTTATCACAGTGATCTTTTAAAATTTACTTATTTTTAAAGTTTATTTATTTAAGTAATCTCTACTTCTCCCAACGTGGGGCTTGAACTCATGACCCTGAGATCAAGAGTCACATACTCTTCTGACTGAGCCAGCCAGGCATCCCTGCTCTTTAAAAATTTAAGACACAGTGCTCACTGCGGCAGCACATATACTGAAAATTTAAGACACAAATTGGATATTTACTCTTGGAATAAAATCCAGACTCCTTCTTGTGGCCAGCAAGGCCCTGTATCCCTCTCAGTCAGTCCTCCAGCACTGTCTCCCAACTCTACCCTGTGCTCATTATAATGGTGTTCTATCCACAAAGGCCTTCTTTCCCAGCACCTTTCAACTCAGGGTCTTTGCTCAGCTGTATTCCTCTTCACTCCTATTGGCCTTCAGGCATCATCTTAAGTGTTACTTCTTCTCAGAGGTATTCCCTTGTGCCTCAATTCCAAATTCCAATTCCCTTTGTTCTTTTCATTTCTGTCACTATCACAATTAATAATTATATATCTATATGCGTTTATTCTACTTTAAAATTGTTCATCGCTTTCAGTTTATCCACAAGGGTAGTGGCCATGTCTGTTTTGTTCACCACTGTGTTTCTAGCCCCTAGTCCAGAACATGAAACATATTAGGTGTCCAATAAATGTGTTAAAATAAATGGATGAAATGGTTTAATTGGACTATTGTATTGAAAAATGAGGGGCGCCTGGGTGGCGCAGTCGGTTAAGCGTCCGACTTCAGCCAGGTCACGATCTCACGGTCGGTGAGTTCGAGCCCCGCGTCAGGCTCTGGGCTGATGGCTCGGAGCCTGGAGCCTGTTTCCGATTCTGTGTCTCCCTCTCTCTCTGCCCCTCCCCCATTCATGCTCTGTCTCTCTCTGTCCCAAAAATAAATAAAAAACGTTGAAAAAAAATTAAAAAAAAAAGAAAAATGAGAAAAAAGGGATAGAAAGGAAAGGCAAGAAAGATGTGGGCAAGTAAGGGTAGGATTTCAGTGGAGAACGGCTCCTCCTTTAACTTTGAGTAGTGAGAGTGAGGAGCAAGTGTTATATACAACAATGGAAAGAACATTTGGGAAGAAGTCAGATCATCTGGCTCAATGACTTCTCTGGACTGTTTTCCTCATTTATATAATACATGACCTGGACTAGAATATTTCATCAGTACTACCTCACCCCCATGTAGCATTTGGAAATAGTAAGTGGGAATTTTCCATAGTCACAATAATTGGAGACCACTATTGGCATTTATTAATTTGGAGCAGCAGAATGTTAAATATCCTACAATGCATGAGACAGTCTTAACCTTGTGTCATCCAAAGTACCAGTGCTGGGGCACCTGGGTGGTTTAGTCAGTTGAACTTCCAATTTCGGCTCAGGTCATGATGTCATAGTTTGTGAGTTTGAGCCCCACATTGGGGCTCGCTGCCACCAGCTGGCTTAGGATCCTCTGTCCACCGCCCTCTCTCTTTCAAAAACAAATAAACATTTAAAAAAAATTCAAAATACCAGTGCTGAGAAATACTACTACAGTAGGCATAGCCTGTGGTTCCGCATTTTGTGATACTTCTTAGGTGATCTTCCACGCGAATGCTTATTGCATTTAAATAACCTTATTTAGTAAATTATCTATTATAAGTCTAACTGCTTAATTTAGTTTGTCGTAAGAACTCAAGGACAGACATATCAGCATGATTCATATTTGAGGTATATACTCCACAGGAACTATGTAGAAGTTATCCTATTTCTTCATTAGTTAGCTTTTTCCACTTCCTTTTTTTGGGTAAGCGTTTCTCTAAGAAATTCAAGATCTTGATCCTATTTCGTTCTTCCTTAGTTGATGTGTAGGTAGCAGTGAGTTTAAGTTTGGGAAACTGTTATGGACTGATGCTTGTGCCCTCTCTCTCCCCCCAAATTCACACATTGGAGCCCTAATGCCCAACTGCAATGAGATTTGGAGGTAGGGTATTTGGGAGGTAATTAGGTTTAGATGAGGTCATGAGGGTGAAGCCCCATGATGGGATTAGTATCTCCAAGGAAGACTTAGAGAAAGAGACTAGAGCTCCTTCTCTCTGCCACATGAGGACTGTGAGCAGGTGGCCATCTGCAGACAGAAAAAAGTTCCTCACCAAGGAACCAAATTGGCCATCACTTTGATCTTAGACTTCTTAGCCTCCAGAACTGAGAAATAGACTCCTGTTGTTTAAGCCACCCAGTGTATGGTATTTTATTATGGCAGCCTGAGCTAATACACAAACTAAGGCTCAAAGAAAAGAAACATTAAAATTACACAGAGAGTCCTGCTGTGGCAAGGTTGATATTTTCAGTGTTGTGTTTCCCAGCCTAATGTTTTACCCACCAGAAATGACTCAGTAGTTAAGGAGACTATTTGCTAAATGTAGTATCATCTTCACAATCCTAAGGTCCTTGGCTGCTCTAAAATTGTATGTTGCTATAAAAATACACGGTGGAAACAACAGAAATGTTCATCAATGGCAAGTGGATTAAAAAATGTATATCCACATGACAGAATATTATTTGACCATAAAAAGGAATGAATCACTATACATGCTGAATTCATAGATGAATCTTAAAAACATTATGCTAAGTGAAAGCAGCTAGTCATAAAAAAACACATATGATTCTATTTATATGCAATATCCAGAAAAGGCAAATATGCAGAGACAGAAAGGAGATTAGTGGTTTCTTAGGACCTGGGGCAACAGGGGGAAAAGGGACTAATACCTAAAGGATACAGGTTTTGGGGCACCTGGCTGGCTTAGTCGGTGGGACATGTGACTCTCTTGATCTCAGGGTCATGAATTCACACCCCTCACTGGGCATAGAACTCACTTAAAAACAAAAACAAAAGGATGCAGGTTTCTATTTGAGGTGATGCAAATATTCTAAAATGGACTATGGTGGGGCTCCTGGGTGGCTCAGTTGGTTAAGTGTCTGACTTCAGCTCAGGTCATGATCTCATGGTTCATGAGTTCAAGCCCCATGTTGGACTCTGCACTGACAGCTCAGAGCCTGGAGCCTGCTTTGGAGTCTGTGTCTCCCTCTCTCTCTGCTCCTCCCCTGCTTGTGCTCTCTCTCTCTCTCTCAAAAATAAAATAAACATTAAAAAAAATTTTTTTAAATGGATTATGGTGATGGTTGTGAATATACTAAATAGACTTTAAGTGGGTGAATTATATGGCATGTGAAATGTGTATCAATAAAACTATTTTTAAAATATGAAAAGGTGTTCAACTTCATTCATGATTAAAGAAATGAGAATCAAAACAATGAGCAACCATTTTTCATCCATCAGATTGGATGAAATAATATTTTCAAGTCAATAATACTTATGATGGGAAAGAGTGTGGGAAAGTTAGTGCTCTTGTACACTGTTGGTGGGGATATAAATTGAGGCAATCTTCTCAGAGGGAAGTTTGGTAAGATCGCTCATGACTCAATATACACACACCTTTTTATTTAATCATTCCACTTCCAGGAATTTATTCTACTGTACATTTATTGAGCATGAAAATAATTATTGCAACAATGATTACAATTGAAAACAGTGATTAAAAATTGAAAACAACTAAACGTCCATTAATAGAGAATTGAGTAAAATAAATTATAAATCCATATATAAATTCTGGGTTTGTGCTTGGTTAAACAAATGAAGTATAGAAACAGTATACATAACCTGCCACTCTTTTGTGTAAAAAAGGAAGAAAATAATAAATATATGTGTATTTGCATAAGGAAGGATACACAATAAATGAATATAAATGATTATCTGGTTGAGTGGGAACTAGGTAGATGGTAGAAGTAAATGCAAGACTTTCCACTGAATACCTTTTTATATTGTTTTATTTTTGAGCCATGTGAATATCTAAAAAATTAAATACAGAATATAACTGAAATAAAAGAATAAAGCTTATCCACAAAAAGTAAAATACAACCTGTACAAGATATATTAAGTGAAAAAACAAGTTGCAGAATAGTATGTACAACACTTTTTCATTTATTCAGTTAACAGATACCTTTTGAGTCCCTAATTTATGTTCTAGAATCTAGGGATATGAAGTAAACAAGGCAGCTATGGCTCTGGCTGTCATAAAGATTACATTTTAGTAGTGCATAAGTATGCAAGCACATAAATAAACAAAGGTAACAGAGACTGACTTCAGTAGGGAATATTTATTTGATGGATGTCACAAAAAGCCTGAGGAAGTGACAAATAAGCTGACACCCGCATGAGAAAGATGTGGGAAAAGAGTGGTCCAGGAAAATAATATAGTCAGTGCAAAGGTCCTAAAGCTGAAACAAGTTGGCAAGTTTGAAGATTGGAATACAGTCTGCATAACAGGGGGAAGGTGGTAGGAGATAAAGTCACAGTGGTAGTCAGAAGATAGATCACGGTTTTAAATAAAAGAATAATACATATGTTTGGGGCACCTGGGTGGTTCAGTCAGTTAAATGTCTGACTCTTGGCTTCAGCTCAGGTCATGATCTCACAGTTTGTGAGTTTGAGCCCCGCATCAGGCTCTGTGCTGACAGCATGGAGCATGCTTGGGATTCTCTCTCTCCCTCTCTCTCTGATCCTCCCCCATTTGTGTGCTTTCTCTCTGTCTCAAAATAAATAAATAAACTTAACAAAAAAAGAATAATACATATATTCATATAGAAATTGAAAATATTTGGAAGGACACACAAACATCTTAACATTATAGAGGCGCCTGGATGGCTTGGTCAGTTAAGCATCAGACTTTAGCTCATGATCACACGGTCTGAGAGTTTGAGCCCTGTGTTGGGCTCTGTGCTGACAGCTCAGAGCCTGGAGCTGCTTTGGAGTCTCTGTGTCTCCCTCTCTCTCTCTCTCTCTCTCTGTCCCTCCCCTGCTGACGCTCTTTCTCTCTCAAAAATAAATAAACATTAGGAAAAAAAAAAGGAATCAACATTATTAAGTGGCTATTTTGTTGGTGGGTATTGGGGATAATGGTCAATAGTACTCTTTAAATTTTATATCTTTCAGAGGAGCCTTGATTTTTAAAAGTATTTAAAAGTGCATAAATAAGAAATATGCTTCAAAGAAAGTGTTTCTTAAAATGCAGAATGTTGAGTAAGAATCTAGTATGCAGTAGGAATCTAATACAGTGAAGCTTGATGATTCCTTTGGTTCTAGTCCCTCTAGTGGCAATCACGAGGTAGTGCTGGTGGCTGTTTCACAGCAGGAGAGCTAAAAAAAAACTAATGAAACTGACATACTCAGAAGTTTGAATTCTTGAAATTGCATAATTCTTGCTAAATGGTGGGTGGAGAAAAACCCAAAATCGCTACAGTTATTTTTACAATCACCGCCTGTACATCATGAAGCAGGGGCCAGCAAAATCATCAGATTTTAAAATTAAAAATCATTAAATTTTAAAATTAATTAAAATTAAATGAGGAAAATGCTAGGGTTCAGTTGTCTTGCAACTGCATGGCTTAAATACCCAGGGTCCTGGTCACCATCTCTTCTGAGTCTTTTCTCGGGCCTATACTGCTCTGTCTTCTCTCCACCTGGATAAATTATGTCTCTCTCCCTTCTTGGTCAGCTCACTGCTTCTACATAGCTTCTCCAACAATTCACTTTGTCCCCCCCCCCCCCCCCGCGCCGTTTTTTTTAAAGTTTATTTATTTATTTTGAGATAGAACCATCGTGGAAGGGGCAGAGAGAGAGGGGGACAGAGGATCCGAAGTGGGCTCTGCATTGATAGCAGCAAGCCCCATGCAGGGCTGGAACTCATGAACCTGAGTTCATGACCTGAGCCGGTTATATAGAAATTGAGCCAACTGAGCCACCCAGGCGCCCCTCTTTTAAAAAAAAAAAAAAAAAAAAAAGCTTATTTATCTATTTTGAGAGAGCATGAGAGAGGGAGAGAGAAAATCCCAAGCAGTTACCACACCATCACTGCAGAGCCTGATTCAGGGCTCGAGCTTATGAACCCTAAGATCATGAGCCAAAATCAAGAGTCGGATGCTTAACCAACTAAGTCACCCAGGTGCCCCTAGTTACTCTCCTTTTTGACAAATCCTTTAATAATTCCTTGAGAGTAAAGGCACTAAGGTTAGAGGGGAAAGAACTGCTGAGTGTGAGTGTCAGAGTTTGAAAGGATCTCAAGTCTTTCGCTATTCCAAGTGTGATCCCTAGATCAGCGGCCTGCTTGGGATTCTCTCTCTCCCTCTTTCTCTCTGCCCCTCCCCTTCTCGTGCTCTCTCTCAAAATAAGTAAACTTAAAAAAAAATCTGTTACGGGCACTTGGATGGCTCAGTTGGTTAAGCATCTGACCTCACTCAGGTCAGGATCTCATGGTTCATGGGTTTGAGTCCCACATCGGGCTCTGTGCTGACAGCCAAGCCTGGAGCCTGCTTCGAATTCTGTGTCTCATTCTCTCTCTATCCCTCAAAAATAAACATTAAAAAAATTTTTTTTTTAATCTGTTATGCTAATAGATGCAAACCAATAATTTAGTGACTTGTTTACTCACAAATGGCATATTAACCAGTTTTTTAATGATCATTAAAATGAGTAATTTTTAAAAATTGGGGCGCCTGTGTGGCTCAGTCAGTTAGACGTCCGACTTCAGCTCAGGTCATGATATCATGGTCCATGAGTTCGAGCCCCGCGTCGGGCTCTGTGTTGAGAGCTCAGAGCCTGGAGCCTGCTTCAGATTCTGTGTCTCCCTCTCTCTCTGACACTCCCCCATTCATGCTCTGTCTCTCTCTGTCTCAAAAATAAATAAACATTAAAAAAATTTTTTTTAATTGAAAATACACACTTAGTAAAAATTCCAAAGGTATGAAAGTATATAGTAAAGTTAACCCACCATGCCTGTACTTGGGCCACCTAGTGTTCCTCTCTGAAGGAAAGTACTCTTACTTGTATATCTTTCTAGAGGCATTACTAGCATAGTTTAAATAGTTATTTTTTATTTTTAATTTTGTCTCAAGATAGGAATTTTTAGTAATGCCCCTTTCCTTTTTCTTTTTAATTTATTTTGAGAGAGAGAGACAGAGGGAGAGAGAGAGAGACAGAGAGAGAGCACAAGCATGGAAGGGGTAGAGAGACAGGGAGAGAAAGAGCATCCCAAGCAGTCTCTGTGCCATCACTGCAGAGCCTGATGCGGGGCTTGATCTT
This sequence comes from Panthera uncia, assembly GCF_023721935.1. Lineage (NCBI taxonomy): Eukaryota > Metazoa > Chordata > Mammalia > Carnivora > Felidae > Panthera > Panthera uncia. The sequence continues at coordinate 27,771,053 of NC_064818.1, read as the reverse complement.
ACGAACCCTGAGATCATGAGCCGAAATCAAGAGTCCAACACCCAACCAACTGAGCCACCCAGGTGCCGCTAGTCACTCTCCTTTTTGACAGATCCTTTAATAATTCCTTGAGAGTAGAGGCACTAAGGTTAGAGGGGAAAGAACTACCGAGTGTGAGTGTCGGAGCATGAAAGGATCTCAAGTCCTTTGCTATTCTGAGTGTGATCCCTGGATCAACAGGGACTTCATCTGGGTCATGGTCAAAAATGCACAATCTCAGACTTCACCCAGATATCCTGAAACAGCAGTTGGCCTTTAACCAGATCACCAGATCATTTGTATGAGCCTTTAAGGTTGAGAATCATTGCTCAAGGAAGTCAAGGAAGTATGGCTCAACAAGGAGCCAGTGGAGAGCTGATGCTAGAAATCAGGTCTCCTAACAGCCTTGTCATGTGCATTTTCCAATAGGCCAAAATTCTGGCCAGGTAATTTGATGTAGTGTTTTTATGTATTTTCTTCACAGTCGGCTCAAGAGTCAGACACAGCAGCAATCAAAGCAGCTTTACCACTAGCATATAGTAGGAGCCCCATAATGGTGGTTTTTATATTTTCTGTTCTTACTATTATTTTTCTAAATTAATAAAAACTTTACTTTTTAGAATTTTAGTTTCACAGCAAAATTGAGTAGTTTCCACATACCCTCTTTCCACACGCACAAACTCCCCACCACCATCCATATCCCTACACACCATTTTAACAACGGGATCACTGATTAAAACTTCAAAGCAATGTTTCAACAGCCTTTTTAAGGACTCTTTCACAAATTCTATTCGATGTCTGACTTAACAAAAATACTCTGTTTTAACATATCCTGTACTTGTCTCAAAATGCTATTTTGTTCTCACAGCCAGGGAAGGATTTTATTAGGTTGTTTTACAAATTGGTGACACTGACATATTTGGAGTCTAAGGTCCTGGCAGGCTCCGTTTATTTCTGCTGGATCGCATGCTGGAATGGAGCAGTAGATTCTGAGGAGCAGGAGTTGAAAGCTAGGAGCTAAGATAAAATCGAGGCCTTTTTATCACAGTGCCTGTGATAAATGGTGTCCAGGATCCCAGCCTAAGCAGGGGGATGGGGGCCTGCGTTGTGGGAAATCAGGACGAAGGGTTGCAAGCAGTTTCTGGAACTTGGGTTTAGTGCCTTGAAAGCTCGAGTTCCAGAAAACCGCAAGGAAAAAGTGCCAATTTTGTTTAGCAGGACAGAAATTTGGCGCGAGAGTGTAAGGAAAAGCGAGAGGCAGGAGAGCGGCCAATCTGAGGACAACTCTAGGGGCTGCCCAGAGCTCACCTATAGGCTGCCCAATTTCTTTTTCCTTTCTTTTTAAAAATTTATTTATTTATTTATTTATTTGAGAGAGAGAGAGAGAGAGAAAGAGAGAGAAAGAGAGAGCGAGCAAGCAGGGCAGGGGCAGAGACAGAGGGAGAGAGAAAGAATCCCAAGCAGGTTCCGCACTGTCAGCTCAGAGCCCAAAGCCGGGCTGCAACCCACCACAGCAAAAACCAAGAGCCAGACGCTCAACCGACTGAGCCACTAAGGCACCCCATAGGCTGCCTAATTTTTATTCTCGCTCAGTGCTTCTGAGGCTTGTGGTCTCTTACCTTCCAACTTTTCTCCTTTCTGTCTTGCTGACCTTAGCTGTTTTTTCTTTCCCACTTAAAGACTAGGCATTTGTAAAAAACCCCAACAAGACAGAAGCCACAAGCACTTCCGGAGGGATGGCTCCCAGAGGCCGGAAGTAACTAGGACTTCCCAAGATGCCCCTTTCCCTCTAATCCCTCTGTGTCTTGTGGGAGTTGTAGTCCCAGATTGGGTGAGGCTTCTCAGACTTGAGGAGATTGGGTGTTTCTCTGATCTGGTTGGTCCTGAGGTTGGGCATCTGACTCAGCGAGTCTTGAGGTGTAAAGAACTTTAACTTTATTAAAAAGTTCTACGTGATTGCTACTATATATTTTGCACTATGCATTTTTAAGGGTTTTATTCAATGGCCATATGTTAATAAAACAAATCGTAGTTGCTCTTTGAAAATATTAAAAAGCATAACGAGAAATCAAAATTGGTGGGATGAATACATTGACCTGGTACAAACAGTTCAGAAAAGTATAAACTGAAACTAAAAGCCTCTCTTCTGTATCTGCCCAGCTCCCCTCCCTTAAAAGAAAAGCACCATCTTTTTAAAGAAAAAAATTAAAAGTGCAAATGTACACACTATTAAAAAGTACACAAAAGTGATAGTGCTTTAATACTCTTCTCAAACTTCCTTTTTCATTTGCTAATCCATGTTAGACATCTTTCCATACTGTACAGAAAGAGCTATCCTACTCTCTTTTTAATGGCTGTACAGTAATTTATTCCACAAACTGCCATCTTCTTCTCCATCTCATTGAGGGACATTTTGGTTGTTTCTGATTTTTTTTCTGCTGCAAAGACTGTTGCAATGATCACCTTGAACATATTTTGGTGTAAATCCGGGTAAATTCAGAGACAAAATTGCCCAGTTAACGAGATATAAGCTTTATTATATGTGCTGCCAAAGCAAGCACAACGAGATATAAGCTTTATAAAAGTTAATAAATACTACCAAATTGCCAAATGGTGCCAGTTTACACTAGCAATGTATGAAGGTGTTTACTTCCTTACTTCTGCTTTAGGATTGGGTATTATCAAACTTTAGAAATTCCACTCTCCGAGAGGTGAACAATTTATCTTCCTTTAAATCTCATAGTGATAAGTAAGGTTGCACTCCTATGTGTATCGGCCATCTATATTTCTGAGAGTAGCTGTATTCTCAGCCCAGTTTTCTATTGGATTGTTAACCTTGTTCTTATTGATTTGTCTGCACTTTTTGTAAATTAGGGAAGTTGGTCTTTTGTCTATTATGGGAATTGTGAAATTGTTCTCCCTGTACATTATTAACCTGATTTTACTTTTGTATTTTTTGTGCTGCACAAATGCACTTAATATTTATATACTCATGTTTATTAATTTTCTCGATGGCTTCTGGGTTATTTGATTATATGTAATTTATTTTGGCATAAGGAGGGACGGTTCTAGCTTTATCATTTCTCCAAATATTAGCCAGTTGGTCCCAACATGATTTTGGGTACCTTTATTGGGAGAAAACCCCAATGGGCATTAACAATACACTGTATAGGGGCGCCTGGGTGGCTCAGTCAGTTAAGCATCCGACTTTTGATTTTGGCGTGGGTCATGATTTCATGGTTCGTGGGTTTGAACTCCACATTGGGTTCTGCACTGACAGTGCGGAGCCTGCTTGAGATTCTCTCTCTCCCCTCTCTCTCTCTGCCCATATCCTGTTTTCTCTCTCCCTCAAAATAAATATATAAACTTGAAAATATATATATATATATTCCCTATAATGACATGCTGTGCTAGGTTTGAAGGTTAATTTCGGGGAAAGAGTAGAAATAAATAAGTGGCACTCCAACTTTTCTCAAAACATCTGCTCGCTCTTTCTTTATATATTTATTTATTTGTTTGTTTGTTTTTTAAAGTTTTTGTGGGGGGAACGCATTTTCTTTTTCTTTTTTTTAAATGTTTATTTATTTATTTTGAGAGAGGGAGAGAGAGAGAGAGAACATGGACAGGGGAGGGGCAGAGACAGGAGAGAAAATCCCAGGCAGGCTCTGTTCTGTCAGCGCAGGGCCCCATATAAGGCTCAATCTCACGAACCATGAAATCATGACCTGAACTGAAATCAAGAGTCAGCTGCTTAACCAACTGAGCCACCAAGGTGCCCCCTGGTAAACTTTTATGCCCCCCAAAGTCTGGTAATCTATTTTAAAGTAAGTAATGAAAACTTTTCTGAGTTAAAAAAGAGAAAACATTTCTGAAAATGATTTTAAAACCTAAGAATATAAGATATAAGACAAAGTTATTTCCAAAATCATCCTTTAGAAAAAAAGGTAGATTGCCTTATACTTGTAAACTTACAATATATTTTTTCATAATATATGATATAAAACATGTAGATTAAAGTAAATTTTTAAAATTAAATATTGTGAGGGGCATCTGGATGGCTCAGTTGGTTGGGTGTCTGTCTCTGGGTTTCAGCTCAGGTCATGATCTCACGGTTTGTGGGTTTGAGCCCTGCTTGGGGCTCTGTGCTGACAGCTCAGAGCCTGGAGCCTGCTTCAGATTCTGTCTCCCTCTATCTCTCTGTCCCTCCCCTGCTGGTGCACGCTTTCTCTCTCTCTTTCTCATTATTTTAAATAAATAAATAAAAACTTAAAAAAATGTTTAAATGACCACATGGTATACTACTGTATGTGGACATTATTTGTATGATTGCTAAGCATTTAATTTTCCTAAAATATGTTCATTGTATAATCATGTTTTGGTAAAAATAACCATCATTATTGCTATATCTTTGTTCTTGGTTATAATCTTTGGATAAGTTTCTAGGTATGAAATTTCTTAGACAAAGATCATTTAAAATCCTGACTTCTGATATGCCAATTTCCAATTCAGAAAGGATGTACCAATTTCTTCTGCTGCTGGCATATGCTGACTGGGACTCTTTACGAACTTAAATATTCAGAATGTGAAAACATGGTGGTTTAGGAGAAAGATCCTTCCAGTTGCATTCGAAAAACTGAAGAGAGTGCTTTACCAAAATTCCTTTCATAATAATCTTTTCTTTTTGTTCTTCAGGACAACATCAAAGCATTGTCCTCACTGTTCTCAGGATCGAGAGTAAAAGAGCAATATTTTTTTTAGTCAAAGTTGTCTAGTGTTTATATAACTTTTTTAAAAAATTGTGGTAAATATTTACATATATAACATAAAATTGGCCATTTTGACTATTTTAAATATACAGTTCAGTGGCATTGGCTACATTGGCATAGTTGTGTGACCATCACCATCATCCGTGTCTGCAACTTTTGTCATCTCTCCAAATTAAAACTCCATACCCATTAAACAATAACTCTCCATTCATCCCTCCCCTCAGCTCCTGGTAACCTCTACTTTTCTTTCTGTCTCTATGAATTTGACTACTCTAGGTATCCCATATACGTAGAATAATACAGAACGTGTCTTTTTGTGATTGGCTTATTTCGCTGAACATAATGTCTTCAAGATTCATCCATGTTGTAGTGTGTGTCAGAAGTTCCTTCCTTCTGGGTGGCTCTGTCGGTTAAGCGTCTGACTTTGGCTCAGGTTATGATCTCATGGTTCGTGGGTTCGAGCCCCATATCTGGCTCTGTGATGACAGCTCAGAGCCTGGAGCCTGCTTTGGATTCTGTGTCTCCCTCTCTCTCTCTCTGCCCCTCCTCTGCTTGCTCTCTCTCTCTCTCTCTCTCTCAAAAATAAACAAACATTAAAAAAAATAAGTTCCTTTCTTTTTAAGACTGAATACAATTCCATTGTATGTGTATACCACATTTTGTTTATTCCTGTGTCAAACACTTGGTTTGCTTCTACTTTTTGACTATTGTGAATAATGATGCTATGAACATGGGTGTACAAATACCTGTTAAAGTCCTTGCTTTCAGTTTAAAAAAAATTTTTTTTTTCAAGTAGGCTTCATGGCCAGCGCAGAGCCCAGTGCTGGATTTGAACTCATGTCCTTGAGATCAAGACCTGAGCTAACACCTGAGCTGAGACCAAGAGTCAGATGCTTAACTAACTGAGCCACCCAGGCTCTCCCACCTTGCTTTCAGTTCTTTTAGGTATATACCCAGAAGTAGAGTTGCTGCATCATATGGTAACTCTATGTTTGATTTTTTGACGACTTGTTACCATTTTCGACAGCAGCAACTTCACATCATTTTAAGGCCATTTGCCAGTTCTGGTCTTATTTCTGGTCTGTATTTTGTGATACTCAAGTAGGCCTCCAAATACCCCCAGGGATGTGAAGTTTCCAAAAAAAAATTTTTATACTTTATTTTATTTACTTATTTATTTTAGAGAGAGAGAGAGAGTGCAAGCAGGCAAGGGACAGAGAGAGAGAGAGAGAGAGAGAGAGAGAGACAGAGACAGAGAGAGAGAATCCTAAGCAGGCTCTGAGCTGTCAGAGCAGGATGCGAGGCTTGATCTCATGACCTAAGCCAAAATCAGGAGTTGGCCACTTAATCCACTGAGTCCCCCCCAGGCACCCTGGAAGGGAAAGAGTATTAAGCAGACTCCACACTCAGTACCAAACCCGACAAGAGCTCAATTCCATGACCCTGGGATCATGACCTCAGCCGAAATCAGGAGTCAGATGCTCAACCGACTGAGCCACCCAGGCAACTCTATACTTTATTTTAAAATTCCATACAGAAATTTTAGCAAGAGAGGATATATAATGAAGGAATTGTAAAATGGTGCTTCAGTGCTTTATTTCATTTCCAAAATAAACCTTAAAAAAATGTGTTAGGTGAGCTCAGTGAAAATGTTTCTTTTTTCAAGGTGGTAATGTTTAAAGGGTTAAGGTGGTTAAAATGTTCTATCTGTGACCACTGACCTTCTTCTCTAGATCCTAGACTGACCTGCATATCCTAGGACCACAGTGAGCTGAAACACAGACTCCCTGAACTCACCCTAGGCTAGATACCTCCTGAGCCTGGACAGCCAGCTCAGGAATGATAGCACAGTGAATCAAACGTGGTCATCATACAGTTCTACTTCTCACTGTCCTGTTTTATTTCCTTCATAGTATAGATCACTGTTAATTTTTTTTTAATGTTTATTTATTTTTGAGAGAGTGAGAGACATAGCGTGAGCAGGGGAGGGGCAAGGAGAGAGGGAGGCACAGAATCCAAGGCAGGCTCCAGGCTCTGAGCTGTGAGCACAGAGCCTGACCTGGGGCTCAAACCCATGAAATGTGACATCACTCCTGAGCTGAAGTTGGATGCTTAACCAACTGAGTCACTCAGGCACCCCATAAATCACTATTTTAATTGATCTTGTTTATTTGCATGTTTCTTGTCTATCTCCCTCCATCAGAATGTAAGCTCTTTGAGAACTGAGACTTATTTACCACACCATTTCCTACAACTGTGCTGGACATAAAATAGATTCTCAATAAATACTTGTTTAATGAGTAAATTATCAAATGATTGAAAATGTGCTCTCCTAGTCTATTTCCTTCTACTCTTAGACTGTTTGAAAAATTATGAAGTATTCTAAGCACTCAGAAAAATGCCCACTACTCAGATTTAATACATTCTAAGATTTTTATTACATTGCTTCAAAGTTTTTCTATTTCTTAAAAAAAAAAAAGAAAAAGGTAAAAATATACAGGCGATGGAGAAATGGCTAATTTGGGGAGTACGTAAAAATGAACAGTTTTTGCCAACCTATGAAGGGAATGGTTCGTGTGCATTACTTACATAAACTGAAACTACAGATCCCAGGCAGCACTGCAACAGTTAGGCACATGACTTATTCTTTTCTCTTCTGCCAACAGCCAATGAAAGGTAGAGTTTACAAAGGTCTAGGATGACATCTGTTATATGGACTGTGGCCAGCCTTAAATCTGGTTATTGCTGTTTGGAACGTGCTGCTGAAAACCAGACTTAAAAAGGCTTTTCCTGTTAATGCACAGCTTATTCTGTCTCTTGTTTCACAGGGAAGAAAAGCTGATTTAGTAATTGAAATGGATGCAATACTAAATTACAGGTCAGAAGATACTGAAGATTACTACATGTTACTGGGATGTGATGAACTATCTTCGGTAAGACAGTGGATAATGCTGTTCTTTTTCACAACAGGTTTTCAAGTTTTTATTTAAGGTTTTAACTTTGAACTTTTAGTCACATTGCCTAAAAACCTAATCTTACATTACTTTAAAGTACATTTGGCTTAGAGAAAGTTAAGGATTTAAATCCTAGATCTTTACTGGAGTAGTGTCCTTTTGTGATTTTACAGATGTTTCTGATTGAATATGTGTATTTGGGCACATGGCCATAGGCTCTATTTCAAATATACTAAAAATATATATTTGAAATTTTATTGTAATGCTGTTGGCAGTGTTTTACAGAACACATAAGCTGTATCTTTACTATGGTAATTTATACTATAATTGAGATGAAATGTAATTTTCTTGTAATTAGTGATTTAAAAAAATTTTATTAAAATATGTACTCTTATATGAGCAGTTAAATTATATAGACCAAAAAATATCCTTTTATGTTAACATCTTAACTTAAAAATTACTTAAAAGGGTGGCTTCTGAAACCAAACATGTGAAAACTCTATAGTTGTTCACTTGATCTACAATGAAATAATGTTTTTAAAGGGCCACATAGACAATGATGAAGGTTGTAAAAGTTTTTAAAATTATGGAAAACTCTAAATTTCATATATTAAAAAAATTATGGAAAACTCATTTATAATTCTATCTCGCAAGATATAATTATCTCCCAAGGATAATACTATTAATGTTCAGTATATTAAACTTCAGTCTTTTTCCTATATATATATATATATATTTAGAAATATGTTTGGGGAGATATTATATATTTACTTGTTGATTCCTGCTTTTTACCTGCTAACATTATAACAAGGATTTGTCCATGCCATTAAACACTCTTCATATGTATTTTAATGTTGCATATTTCATTTTATTGTTGTATCACAATTGATTATTTTCTTATTGTTAAGTATTTCATTGATTCCTAGTTTTCCAATGTTTTAAATACTATTGAGATGAATATGAAGTATATTTCAATTATATTATTGAGTATATTATCTTATATTTTATATAATAGTTACTAAAACGTTTTATTACTAAAACATAGCTATTAATATTAATATTTTCAAGCAAAATATTTTTCTATTTATCTTTGTTTCATAAGGCTGGAGTTTAGTAATAATATGTGCTTAATTTTGTTTGGAAAATAGAATGTGACCTTGGACACAAAGGATTAAAATCTCTATCTTCATCACACTGAGGAAGTCATCTTAAGTATCTTGTAGTTACACACATACACACACACACACACACACCACACCCCAGATTATAACACTCTTTTAGTTGCATATTTCCCTTTAGGATAATATGTTATTCTTGTTTATTTGGTGGTGATTTACTTACAGCAATTAAGAAAGCTTATTACCATTTTTACTATCTTTATTATGAATTATGCTATTGCCAAATAATTTTTGAAGGAGATTTTTAAAATCAAAGGAACATCACTTACCTTGATAAGCTTCACAATTTAGATTTTACAAAAATGTTGTCATGCTAAGTTATAAGGTAAAGGTTGTTCTATTCCCATAATAAATGTCTAGACCTGATTAGTCTTTTACAGTTATGTGATTGTTTCCTCAGTCTTTGAAGGAGAAAGAGCATTGGTTTTGAAAAGACTTAAAAAAGAAGTTCGTATTATTTATGATGTTTATAACAGTGTCCTTTCATTATAGTCAGCCCTTTTGTTACCAGTTATAGTCATACTTCTCTGTATGTACTGTGGCATGTATGAAAAGGAGAATAAAAGCATTGTCTTGCAATTCTTTCATTACTGATTCTGTCCCTGCCATAGATGTTTAAATTACAATCATTTATTTAAAATGAAATGATCTGTCACAATTTTGTCAATTCTTTTTATATGTATCTTTTCCCTCTTTTCATATATATCTTTCCCATTTAAAAATATTTCAATTACATTTTTTTAAGTATTTAGTGTGACATTTCCTTTATTGATTTGTATTGGATGGATTTCTTTTGCTTCAAATATTCCTTGATTTGATGCTTTAAAAAATTGACCAGAAATGTTCATACTCAAAAGCATTTAGGAGCACCTAGCTGTCTTAGTTGGTAGAATAGAAGACTCTTGGTCTCAGGGTCATGAGTTCAAGCTCTACATTGGGCATGGGTCCCACTTAAAAAAAAAAAAAGAAGCAATTTAGCAGTTATAATTTCAAAGCGACTTAATATGTTGATTCTATTTATAACAACTGAGTTGAGCCACACACAAAATTCTTTTGCTTTAGTATATAGTTGTTACAATTTATTTATTTATTTGTTTATTTATTTAAAAGTTTATTTATTTATTTTGAGAGAGAGAGAGAGCAGGGTAGGGCAGAGAGGGAGGGAGAGAATCTCAACCAGGCTCTTCACTGTCAGCATACAGCCTGACCCGGGGCTTGATCTCACAAACCGCAAGATCATGATTTGAGCCAAAATTGAGAGACGGCTGCTTAATAAACTGAGACCCTCAATATATAGTTCTTACAATTTAAAGCTTGTGTTGAAAATTAATGAAATGACATATATAAACCATGGGAGGATTTCTGCTCTGTTGAGTAGAAAACAACATACCCTCATTTCAAAAACATTTATTGCAGATTGATTCCAAGTTAATCAGCTTTTTCGCCCTGCATCAGATTTTACACAAAAGACACATGTTATGAAATCTTCTAAAGTCTTTATGAATGCGTACACCACAAACTAGGATGTATATCAAATAAGATATCTCCTTGATGTATATTTTATTTGATTTTTTGGTATTTGGTCACCATTTCAGTAGTAATGATAAGAAGTCATCCTGATTTTAAGATTTCACAGTCTTGAAAATTGAGCATAAACTTGATAAATGGAGACATCTATTTTTTGTTTCTAGTTCTCTTCCTTATTGACTTCAGATCACCTGGGTTTAAATCTTACCATTTACGAGCTGTGTGACCTTGGGGAAGTGACTTAATTTTTTTCTATGCCTTTGTTTCCTGATCTGCAAATGGGGGTAATAATTATAGTACCCACCTCATAGAGGTGTTGTGGGGATTAAATGAGACATGCTAAATAAAGACTTAGAATAGTGCCTGGCACATAATAAGTTGTGGTGTTGTTTTGGACACTTGGAACTTTGTAAATTTAGACAATTCTGTCTAAAGGGTTGGGGGGGGGCGGGGATAGAGGATCTGAGGCGGGCCCTGCCCTAATAGCAGTGAGCCTGATGTGGGGCTGGAACTCAGGAACTGTGAGATCATGGTCTGAAGTTGGACACTCACCCAACTGAGCCACCCAGGTGCCTCTTAACAGACTTTTTAAAAGTAGTTTTAGATACATAGCAAAATTGAGTGGAAGGTATAGAGCTTTTCCATATACTTCCTTCCCTTCACTAATGCCTAGCCTCCCTGTTATCAACATCTCCACTAGGATGGTACACGTGCTACAACTGGTGAGCCTACACTGATATAATCACCCAAAGTCCATAGTTTGCATTATGGTTCACTCTTGGGTTTGTACATTTTATAGGTTTGGACAAATGTATAATGACATTTACCATAGAGAGTAGTTTCACTGCTCTAAAAATCCTCTGTGCTCCACCTGTTTGAATAATTTTTGACTTAAAGAAAAATTGCAAAAATAACACAGAGTTCATGTATACACTTCATCCCGCTCCCCTTAATGTTAACATTGTATTTACAATTATCACGCATAGTAAAATTATACAAATCAGAAAATTAGCATTGGCACAATAGTATTAACTCAACCAGGGGCCAGCAAGCTTTTTTTTTTTTTTTTTTTTTTTTTTTTTTGTAAGGGGCCAGACAGACCAAGTCAGGACTAGGGTGAGGCAAGCAGAGCACTTGGGATACAAAATTTAAGGAGGCACTAACTCTCAGGATTGTGCAAGTGCAAAAGTCTATGAGAGCAAGGCTACCTCTTTAAACCTAGGCATCCTGCTTGTTTCTCCTAGGTGCTGACCCTGAGACAGCAAACATTTTAGAGTTTGCAGGACTCTAGCACAACTATTCAATTCTGCCATTGCAAGAAAGTAGCCATAGATAATATGTAAATGAATGACGAAGGCTGTCTTCCCATACAATTTTATTTAAAAAACAAAACAAAACAAACAGGTGGCAAGCCAGATATGTCCTTTGGGCTAGAGTTATTCAACCTCTGATATAAAGGATAGGTCTCATTCTAATTTCATCAGTGTTTCTACTAATGTCTTTTTTCTCTTTCAAGATCCAAGCTAGAATCCATTATTACACTTAGGGGTCTTGTTCCCTGAGTTTCCTTCACAATGACAATTTCTCATACCTTCCTTTTTTTTTCATGACTTGGACACTTTGAAAAGTAATGGTCAGTTATTTTGTAGAATGTCCCTCCGTTTTGGTTTGTCTCAGGTTTTCTCCTGATTAGGCTGAGGTTATGTGTTTTTGGAAAGAATACTGCTGAAGTGATATTGTACCTTTTTCAGTGTGTCATATCTGGGTACGGGATGTCAATATGTCCTAATGATCCAAACACATAGTTAAGGTTGTGTTTTTCAGGTTTCTTCTGCCAGGTTTTTCCACTGTAGGGTTACTATTTTCCCTTTGGTAATTAAAAAATATTTTTGGTGAAGATTCTTTGAGGCTATAGTGTTCCACTTCAGACTTTCACTGGCTGATTTTAGCATCTTTTGGTGTATCTTGCCTGTAACAGTTACTACGATGGTATTTGCCAAATGGTAACTTTCTATTTTCTTTATTCACTTTACATTTATTACTTGGAATTCTTCTGTAGAGAAAATATATCCTTTATCCCACATTTATTTATTTATTCAACTACTTTTGTCACTATGGATTAATAGTTACTGTATTTTATGGGTTATAACACAATACTACCATTATATATTTTGTGGCTCATATTATTTCTATAGCTTATGTTTTGATTATCATTTGATTACAATGATGTAGGATGATCTCACTGAATTTATTTTGGGAATATTGCTAACGTTTGGAGTTTTATATAAGGGAAAAATCCAGTTTCACACTAAGTGAACTGAAATGATGGATACTAATTCACCCACTTATTAAGATGAGTCTTCTCTTTTCTATAGCATATGAATTTCCATCACTAGAATCAGTTCATCCTTTTAATGAATAAATCACAATTTTCAGAAAGCTTCTATTATGCTATAATCGTGTTAAAGAACATCTGTTAGTCTATAATCAAGTATTTATTCAACACTTGGCATTGGGCCAGTACTAGAAGTGATGGGAGTAAAAGAAAACAAAACAAAAAGGTGAGAAATTGTATAAGAACCTTGGCATCCAGCTGAGGAGCCAAACTAATACAAAGGAAATAGAGAAAAAATAAGGACTGTGCTATGTGGTATTGTTGGTAAGTGCGACAGAAATTACAGGAAGACTATCTGAAAAGATTTCAGAGAAGAGATGATGCTTGAAATGATCAGACTAGGTCAAAATTTAGACACATAGAGGGAGAGACAGAAGGCATTTGTGTGGCCAGAGAAAGCTGGAGAAGATTCATCCAAGTGGGAACCGGATTAGTGCCTATTGCACACTGGAGTATTTGCTGACACAGATCAAAATATTGTGCTAATAGGCTGTGGAAAAGATAAGTTTTTAAGTTTTAAAGTTTAATTTCTAAAACTAATATTTTTTTTTAAAAAAATTTAATGTTTCTTTAGTTTTGAGACAGAGACAGAGACAGAGAGAGTGAATGGAGAAGGGGCAGAGAGAGGGAGACACAGAATCCAAAGCAGGCTCCAGGCTCTGAGCTGTCAATGCAGAGCCTGACATGGGACTTGAACTCACAAACTGTGAGCTGAAGTTGGATGCTCAACTGACTGAGCCACTGGGTGCTCCATAAAAACTAATATACTTTCAATAAGAAGATGTGGGGTATGAAGAGAACATGGAGAAAAATATTAGCTTAGATGCTTAAAATCTGGGAGTATATGTGCATGTATACACATATGCTATATTTATGTGTTATGTAAATACATGCATATATGCGTTAATATTTACATTGTGCATGTCTATATGTGTATGGAGTCAGACTGCCTGAGTTCAAATACTGGCTCTGCTACTTACCAGCCCTATGGCCTTGGGAAAACCACTTAACTTTTCTGTGTATTGACTTCTTAATCTGTAAAATGGGAATAATAACAGTACCCGCCTCACAGGTTGTGGGAATTAAATGAGATGCTATATGCACAGTGCTTAGAACAGTGCTTGGCATATAATAAGTCTTAATAAATCTTAGCTATTATTATTGTTATTATATATGTATACATATATATATTATAATCCTTTTTAAGGTAAAACATTATGGTTTTATGCCTCATATAATGCTTTGTAGTTTACATTTCTTCATAGAACTATATTATATAATTTTTCTCAGATTATTAAAAGTCTTCTACTACAAGATGAGTTTTTAAAGTTTATTTATCTATTTTTTGAGAGAGATTGAGAAAGAGAGAGAGAGAGAGAATATGAGCAGGAGAGGGGTAGAGAGAGAGGGACAGAGAGAATCCAAAGCAGGCTCTGAGCCATTAGCCCAGAGCCTGATGTGGTGCTCAATCTCACCAACCATGAGATCATGACCTGAGCTAAGATCAGGAGTCAGCTGCTTGGAGCGCCTGGGTGGCTCAGTCAGTTGAGCGTCCGACTTCGGCTCAGGTCATGATCTCATGGTCTGTGAGTTTGAGCCCCGCATCGGGCTCTGTGCCGAAAGCTCAAGGCCTGGAGCCTGTTTCAGATCCTGTGTCTCCCTCTCTCTCTGACCCTTCCCCGTTCATGCTCTGTCTCTATCTCAAAAAAATAAATAAATGTTAAAAAAAATTAAAAAAAAAAGAGATGCTTAACCAACTGAGTCACCCAGGTGTCCCTACAAGATGATTTTTTTAATGACTGTAAAATATCTCAGCCTAAGAAATATTTCAGTTAACTTTAATATCTTATTACTGGACACATAAGGTTTTGTTTAAAATTTATAACATTTTATTCATTGAACCTTGTTATAACTAAATAATTTTCCCACCTCTGACTATCTCCTTAGACAAATTTCTATAAAATTTCTATAATTGGAATTGTTATATCAAAGAGTAAAAAAAATTATACACTTTTATGTATATATACATATACATAAATATCTCCAATTCTATCACTCTTTGATATCTAGGTAGGTAGATAGATAGATAGATCTCTGTATATATCTATTTTCAGGAAATTTGCATCCTCCCCAAGAGAGTATGAGAATGTTCATTTCTTTGTACCCTCAATGACACTGGTCATTATCATGCCTTAGATGTTTTGATTTATTTGATTATGAGTAAAGTTGAACATTTGTTTGTATGTTTATTGGCTAGCATAATAGGCAGTTTTCCAGACCATTGAACATTGGATCAGGAAAACAGGATTCAGTGGACCTTGACATGGAGGGCCTCATTTGTCCATGGACTCCACTTGGCATGAGCACATGGGGTGGGGATGCCAGGAGATAAATGGAACATTCCCAAGACAAACTAACCTGCTTACCAGTTAGTTTACCCAGAACCAGCCTACCTAGGAGATTTGTAATAAATTTTGTGACACTAAAACTATAAAAAGTAATGAAAGGCAGATATGGACTATTCTTAATTTTTTTAAATATTAATTTGGCAAAGTAAAGAAAATATAAATGAGAAACTAACAATCACATACATTAGCATTATTGAGAATTAACCATTTTAGTACATTTGCTTCCATGGACTTATACTAGAATGTTTCTTAATGGGATAAAAATGAAAAAATAAAACAACAAAAAAACCCTCCGAATTTCCTACCTTTGATAGATATGTATAATTTTATCCATTTATCTTATTAAAGTCCTCCAATACATATATACATAAATATGTGTATAAGTGTGTAAAAAATGTATCTTGAAGGGTGAAACCTGTTATTCTGGGGGGCTGAGGGGTAAAGGAACTTTTACTTTTTGTTCTGTATTGATATAAGTATCTTCAAAGAGAGATTATGAAATTCATAAATAGCTTAATTAAAAATGCTTACTACTACTACTAGAATCTTTAGAATTTTTAGTATTTTAAAATTTAAAGACAAGTCTCAGTCTCATTTTCTTTGTTATATAAGCAGTTTATAGTGACTGATGGTCACTATAGGTCACTCTATGGTCACTGTAGGTCACTATAGGTCACTCCTAGGGAGCACCTAGGAAGAGGAAACACAATTAATCACAGTTCTGAACAAGAAGTCTATCTCTTCCTGTTATTCCACTGGATTCCCAGTAGATGCTTAACAAAGAAAAGAATAGTTATTAGTCTGGGCATTTAATGCATATGCTTATCTAGTACAGCCTGGCTGTATTATTATTATTTTTTAAAGATTTTATTTTTTAGTAATCTCTACACCCAGGTGGGGCTTGAGCTCACAAACCTGAGATCAAGAGTCACATGCTGTTCCAATTGAGCCAGCCAGGCTTCCCTACATGGCTCTATAAAAGTGAAGAAAATTTTTTTCAAGGATTGATTAAGGATGACATGGAGCTGATAAATTTATGTTTTTACCATGAGTCTTATGACAATTTTAAGCTGAGCCTCTTGAGAATTTGTTTCTCAAACAAGAGGTCCTTTCCTTTCATTAATTAGTGGATAGTAAATATGCAACTTGGTAATAGATCCCTAAGAATTCTGCCATTGGTTAAGATTATTGGATTTGAGAGGCACCTGGGTGGCTCAGTTGGTTGAGTGTCCGACTTTGGCTCAGGTCATGATCTCACAGCTCATGAGTTCAAGCCCCGCATCGGGGGCTGGCTGCTGTCAGCGCAGAGCTCAGTTCAGATCCTCTGTCTCCCTGTGTCTCTGCCCCTTCCCTGCTCATGCTCTTTCTATTAAAAATAAATGAATATTAAAAAAAAAAAGATTACTGGATTTGAAGTCCAACTTCTTAGTTAACAAAAAATTTGGCTTTTTTAGTAACTAGTTAAATGATTTCAGACAAGTTACTTAACCACGACATTTAGTTTTAGCTATTATTATTAAGTTCTTACTACAATTAGGCTTTGTGTTAAATGCTCTATTTCTATCATTTATGTAATATAAAGATAAGGAAACTAGGCACATGGAAGTTATACAACTTGCCTAAAGTCTCTGGCAGAACTGGGCTTTAAAATGAAGCAATCAGGGGCACCAGCCTGGCTCAGTCAGTAGAGCATGTGACTCTTGATCTCAGGGTCATGAGTTTGAGCCCCACGTTGGGTGTGGAGCCTACTTAAAATAAAAATTAAAAAACAATATAAAACAAACAAAATAAAACAAATTATATTGTGGAGCCACATAACCACTGTTGTCTCCTGCTGCTGTCATTGGAATTACAATTAACAAAGACAAGTATTGATTATGCATGATAATAAGGTTTAGATGGCTGAGTGAAATCAAATCAAATCAAAATGCCTCTCAGACTTCATATTAGTTTGGCTGAAGTTTCTCTTTTCCCAATCAAAATCTCCAACTACGCTGTTAATTGGTAACAAAATTAAGAGGTTTGAATTATGTCCTTTTAATTGTGAAATTCTTAATAAAAAAAAAAGAGGGGGGCAAAAGGCCTAAAGAGAGAACTTTATAATGGGTCATTTATAAACTAGACAGTCATCCTTGAATAATGAATGATGACTAAGCATCTTTTGAAGAACTCAGATGAGTGAACACCTCTTCTATGTATTCTTAGAATAAACCTATCTGACCATTTGTGACATTTAAATATATTGAGCTCACAGGTGTCTTGGGCTATCATCTAAATGCAGTAGCAAGTTAAACTGTTATCAGTATTTGGACAGAAGTTTTTATTGAATGCTTTCTGAATTTCATTATCAAGGCATTATTTCTTAGAGTAAAATGTCAAAATACAAATACAAGGATCACAATAAAAGTTGGGTTGATCATGGATGTTTTGAAAAGGAATGATGCCCAACTTCTTTCTTTATGCCGTTTAATTTGGAATCCTTATTTTTAACATCAGTTTTTGTTTTAGGTTGAACAAATCCTGGCAGAATTTAAAGCCAGAGCCTTGGAATGTCACCCTGACAAGCATCCTGAAAACTCCAAAGCTGGTAAATATTTAATAATGTCTGTTTCCCATAAAAATGAATAACATCTAAATCTAAAAAGCTATTGAATAATTACCTAATTTTCTTTTATATATTATGCTCAAACTTATTCTTTCATTCAATGCCAAAGAATGTTTTTTGCACTATTGGATGGTAGGAGGGGAGGAAATGGTGTAGGGTCCTTTCTCCAATAGTAGTCATTTCTCATCCATTTTTCTTTCTGCTGTAACATGCTGCTTCCTGGTTTAAAATTTGCTCACTTTATGCTTTATTTCACCAGCTCTTGAGAGTTAACATGACTTAAGTATGTTTGTAACTAGGTGATTGTCTTGATGAGAACTTGATGTATTTTCTTCTTTTTGGGGAACTGAATATGTCTCTATATGATATATGGTAATATATTCATACTTTTGAGTTTTTTCTTTAGCATAATTTAAATTCCCTTATCATAAATTTTGACATAACTGCTCATGTGTATCTTAGCTTAAAATAATACAGACAGGAGGAGCACCTGGGTGGCTCAGTCGGTTGAGTGTCCGACTTTGGCTCAGGTCATGATCTCGCGGTCTGTGAGTTCGAGCCCCATGTCGGCCTCTGTGCTGACAGCCCAGAGACTGGAGCCTGCTTCTGATTCTGTGTCTCCCTCTCTCTCTGCCCCTCCCCCGCTCATGCTCTCTCTCTCTCTCTCTCTCTCTCTCTCTCTCTCTCTCTGTCAAAAATAAATAAACATTAAAAAAAATAATAATACAGACAGGGGCACCTGGGTGGCTCAGTTAAGCACCCAACTCTTAGTTTCGGTTCTGGTTAGGATCTCGTGGTTTGTGGGTGTAAGCCTTGCATCAGGCTCACTGCAGTCAGCCTGTCAGTGCAGAGCCTGCTTCAAATCCTTGGTCCCTCTCTCTCTGCCCCTCCCCTGTTTGCGCTTTCCCAATAAATAAATAAATATTTAAAAAAATACAAACATACCATTTATCCTTCTTTAACCTGTCTCCCTCCTGCTCCTCTTTTATCTCTCTCCTTCCTTTTAGAGCCAAACGTCCTGAAAAAGAAGTCTACAGTTTATATCTCTACTTCCTTCGCCAATTTTCAATTTATCCCAGGCTGACTTCCCTCTCACCTTTCTTGGAAATGGCTCTTGTAATAGTCATCAAAGATTTCTTGGCTGCCAAATCCAACATTTACTTTTTTAGGTCTTATCTTCCCTGAGTTTGCATCAGAAATTGGCACTGTTGACCAGGCCTCCTTGAAACATTCTTTCTTTTAGGTACCAAGATACACACTCATACTTTTCCTCCAACTTCTTGGGCTTTTCTTTCTTTCTTTCTTTCTTTCTTTCTTTCTTTCTTTCTTTCTTTCTCTTTTTAATGTTCATTTATTTTTTAGAGAGAAAGGCAGAGTGTGAGCAGGGCAGGGCAGAGAGAGAGGGACAGAATCCGAAGCAGGCCCCAGGCTCTGAGTTGTCAGCACAGAGCCTGATGCGGAGCTTGAACTCATGAGTGGTGAGATCATGACCTGAGTGGAAGTCAGACTCTTAACCAACTGAGCCACCCAGGCACCCCTTTGGTTTCTCTTTCTGGCTCTGTCGTGACTCCTCTTCTGCCTTAAATTTCCCTCCTAAACTCTCATTTCTGGGCTAACTCCCCACTTTCTCTCTGGGGTCTTTTTTAAAAAAATGTCTTTATTTGTTTTGGAGACAGAAAGAGAGAGAAAGAGAGCAAGTAGGGGAGGGGCAGAGAGAGAGGGAGACAGAATCTGAAGTAGGCTCCACACTCTGAGCTGTCAGCACAGAGCCTGAAGTAGGGCTTGAACTTGTGACCAGCGAGATCACAACGAGAGCTGAAGTCAGATGCCTAACTGACTGAGCCGCCCAGGCACCCCAATTTCTCCCTGGAGTCTTGTCCAAGTCTGTGGCGTCAGTCATTAGCTCTTTGCTGATGGCTTTCCAGTGTATCCTTAACTCTGTTCTCATTCTGATCTTTGGACTCTAGTTTTGAGTGTTCTTAGAAATCTTTGTTTGGAGACATTTCAAAGTCACCCTGTCAGAAACTGAACTCATTGTTTTCCTCTCACCCTCTCTCAAATCTTGCTCATCTTTGTGTTTCCCCATCTTAATAAATGGCAACCCCATCCATTTAATTGGTCAAGCAGAAACCTGTCTCCTTGCTCTCCCTTATGTCTACATCTGTTCAGTTACCAAATGCTGGTGATTTACTTTCCATGTCTCTCCTGGAGGTCTTTTTCCCTACATCTTCACAGCCCCTAGAGTAGACAAGTAACCATCATTTCATGCCTGGATCCCTACAGCACTCCTTTCATTGCTTCACACTGCAGAGAGTGGATTTCTTTTTAATTATGGAAAAAAAAATATTTAATATGTACAAAAAAGGTATAAGAATACTATAGCAAATACCTATGTATGCACACCTAGCTTAAAACTTCAGCAATGTAGTTGAAGTCTTTGTGTATTTCTTTTGTTTTTAATTTTTTTAATGTTTATTTATTTCTGAGACAGAGAGAGACAGAGCATGAGTGGGGAGGGGCAGAAGGAGAGGGAGACACAGAATCGGAAGCAGGATCCAGGCTCTGAGCTGTCAGCTCGAACTCACAAACCATGAGATCATGACCTGAGCCAAAGTTGGTCGCTCAACCAACTGAGCCACCCAGGCTCCCCAAGTCTTTGTGTATTTCTACCTTGATTTTATCCTCAGGGTAGGTACTGTAATACTGTCTTACATTAGATGATTATGTTTACTATAGGTGCATATTATGGGTTTGTGTGTAGTATGTATATGTATATGATTTTTCTATAAGGAAAATATTATGATTAAGACCTATCTTAATCCACATTGCACAAATGATAAAACCCAAACTCCTCTTCATTAAAAAATTTTTTCCTTTATCTCTTTTTAAAGTTTTTATTTATTTACTTTGAGAGAGAGAAAGTGTGAGCAGGGGAGGGGCAAAGAGAGACAGGAGAGAGTGAGAATCCAAAGCAGGCTTGCACTGCTAGCGTGGAGCCTGATGCAGGGGCTTGAACTCACGGACCATGAGATCATGACCTGAGCTGAAGTTGGATGCTTAACCGACTGGCTTAACCACCTTAGCCACCCAGGTGCCCCAATTTTCTTTTATCTTAAGTTTCTTTATTAATTTTCTCTAGAAATCATTGATCCTTTTGATTTGTATAAATAGGCCATTTTCCAATATATCAAGTCATTTTTGTTATACTTTTTAAAAATTGAAAAAATTATTTTATTATTATTATTATTATTATTATTATTATTTTGAGAGAGAGAGAGAGAGCAGACAAGAATGGGAGAAGGGCAGAGGGAGAGAGAGAGACAGTCCCAAGCAAGCTCCACATTCAGCATGGAGCCTGATGTGGGGCTCGATCCCATGACCCTGAGATCATGACCTGAACTGAAATCAAGAGTCAGGTGCTCAACCAACTGAGCCACCCTAGTGCCCCATTTTTTGTTATATGACTTTTGCCCTTTTTATTGAGGCACAATTTGTTTAAGGCAATGTGAAGAAACTGTAAGTATAAACTTGATAAATTTTTGTCTACATATTACCAGTTTAACTGCTGCTCAGATGGATGTAGAACATTTCTGGCACCGAGGAGTCCCTTTTTACATCCTGTTCAAAGTCAGTATCCTCTCCCATTTTTGGATCTCTATTTCATTGACGAGTTTTGCCTAGTTTTGAATTTCATATAAATGGAGTCATACAGTATATACTCTTTTGCTTTACATTATGTCTGTGATAGTTGCCCATTCTGTACTTGCAGCAATAGTTCATTCTATGTAATTGCTGGGTCTTTAGGTACAAGCCCCTTCATGTTGTGCTTCCTGACTCCTTTGCATCTCTCCATTTTCATTTTCTCTCTACTACCATGCCTAAAATCCCATGTTTCAGCCACACAGAACTACCTTGATTCCTCAATATGCCTTGTTTTCCACTCTTCAGAACTTTATGCCTGCTTCTTCCTCTGTCTGGCTCCCTGTGAGGCCTGCACACCTCTCCACCTTGCTTTGATTGGTTAGCTCATGCTCTTGTGTCAGGTTTCAGCATAGTCATGATTTCCTCTGGGAAGTTATGTGTGCCCCAGTTACCCAGAGCACACTGTACGTCAGGCAGCAAACCGTGTATCACACCATCTCCTTGTTGCCTATTTGCTTATTAGTCATACTGAAAGCTCAGTGAGGCAGGCCTCCTGCTGTCTTGTTCACAGTAATATGCCCCACACCTCGCAGAGCACCTACCATGGAGGACACCTACTTTGTGCAAATCATTTATTGAATGAGTGAATGAATAAATTTCATGAACATTTCTTTAGGAGACATATTAATTACCTCTTTGAACTGGAGTTAGTATTAAGATAGATGCCCTGACATAAAAGTATAAAAATTTGACAAAAACTTAAAAACAACTACCACCCCAGGTTATTCTTTAACTGGGTTCTTTTCCAATAAAGCGTGGCTTTGAGTTGTTTCTCTGTCCCTGGCAAACAATTTCTGTTTGGGGTACATGATGAATCACTGTGCAATCATTGCCATTTCTGGTTACCATAGTGATGGGAATTTTCACGTACGGGCTACCTCAAGGCTTCTTGTTCAGAGAAACACTGAACTGTAAATATTGTTTAAAATGAAAGGTACACAGACATCAATATCTTCCCCTGTCGGGCTTGTAGTTGATAGATGATTCAATCTTTGGGTAGAAATTGTTTTCAAGTCTGTTTAAGCATCCATTTACTCAATTTAGATTAATATGACCTTCTGAAAATTTAAGTGGTTCTTTATACACTTGAAGAAGGATTAAGAATACTGATAAAAATATTGTAAAATGTTAAACAAAAATTCATCCGGTGCTGAATTTTAGTTTGACAGAAATTCAGAATACATTAGGCAGATTTTGAAACATATTTCATTAAGGTGAAAGTTTATAGAGCAACTACATTATACTTGTATGTACACCTTTTTGGTTCATTAAGTGTAGTCTTAATCATTTCCATTACTAATTACTAATTTGTTATCATGATGGAGTAGTAGATATGGAGCACAATCTTGTCTGTCTGGATTGCTCCTAGCTCCCACTTATGAGCTAGTTGAACTTGGACAATCTCTTTGAGCCACAGTGTTCTAATAGGAAAAATGGGTAGACTAAGAACATTATTGCTTCATGCACCTGATGTGGAGACTAACATTCCTGAGCATGCAGGAATAGCTCAGTGAATGTTGGCAATTGTGACCCACTGGACTTTCTTTAGTTGCTGTTGTTTTTTTTTAATGCAGGATTCCAAGATAAAAATTTAATAGAATGAGATAGTTTTCTTTTTTGTAAGTAAACATTACATCTTTCTCCTTTTCATTCTTTCTTTTTTTTAATTCTAAATCAAAGGCTTTTAGGTTTTGAGAAATCCCTTCTCCTCTTCAGGTGGGGGTGATGTAGGCAGGACCAGTTATGCTATAGACATTGTGTCACTGAGCGCAAAAGCTCCTGGCTGGTGTTCATGACAGTCCTGTGTGTACACGTGACAGTAACTGTTCCAGGCCAATGCTTTATTAACTTCTCTCTGACCTTGAAGGAGGGGATTTCAGACTGAATTAAAGATCTGTGAAATGGTATTTTTGTTATTGATTTGTAGGCTTCAAAAACATTGGGGTATTTGAAGGAGAGCTCCTTGTCCTTGCTAACTGATATCTTCTCATGTCTCCATGCTTTCCTACTTTAAAAACTCTTTATTGCTTTTTTATCTGTGAATAAAAATAACATACAGTAATAAATAATGTTGAAAGTGAAAGTCCTCTCTTATCTCTCCCTAGCAGAGAAACACTATTAACAGTCGTGTATTTTCCTCCAGATTTTTTTCAAGGTATGTTCTGATATTATATTTTTATTATTATTTTTCAAGTAATTGTAAGTGGCCTACATTTAAAACGAGGCTATAATAATACAAATTCTATTGTGAAATATGAATTTAAAAGAACTTCTGTATTTTCAGAACAGACCTAGGAGTTAAATCAGAATGTCTTTCAAAGGTCCCAGCATCATTTGCTCACGTAAGCTTATAAAATGAGATCTCTCTTCCCAGAACTGGTAAATGTTTATCTTGTGTGATTCATTTGATTAGCTATATATTAAAGGGCAAATATAAACCCAAACTCATTTTTATTAAATGTGGTGGAGAGGATGGAACAAGGAAAGGCCACCTATCAAGAAAGGTAAAGTCTCTTTAGCTTTCTGCTTATCAATTGTTGTCAAGGCATTGACATCAGAATAATCCCAAACAGCCTTATTTCATTCTGGAGACTCTGTAAAACAGGTTAACAGTAATGTGCAAAGAAAAGGTGACTCATAGGGGCATCTGGGTGACTCAGTCAGTTGAGCATCCGACTTCAGCTCAGGTCATGACCTTGCAGTTCATGGCTTTGAGCCCCGCATCAGGCTCTGTGCTGACAGCTCAGAGCCTGGAGCCTGCTTCATGTTCTGTATCTACCTCTCTCTTTGCCCCTTCCCCACTCATGCTGTCTGTCTCTCTCCCAAAAATAAATATACATTAAAAAAAATAAAAAAAAATAAAAGTGACTCATAGATAAATATATAAATCTTTACAACCACTGCTGTGGTAGTAACTGGCATATGCATCTGTGGTGATAATTTAATGAGCTTTTTATTCCTGTTGGAAAAAGTGACATCTTATTTGTACAGTGGGACATTTAAATTGTCGTCAGCAGCAGGAAGGATTACTCACTGGAGTGAGCTGCTATGGCAAGATGCTTTTTATTAGTTTGTTATTTCCCTGTAATTTTCAATAACCCCATCTTTAGGGTCTTTCCTTTAATCCACCAGTTGCTCCTACCTCCAGTGGTGATATTAAGTAGCAAATGACCTGTGAGGTACTGTGCTGTCCAGCTTTGGAGTAGGGTCTTGGAGGGACCCTGCTGTGGCAGGAAGTATGTCTGGTTGTTGGGGGAACACTTAAAGTGGTGGTGTTTGGAGGATGGGGGCTCAGAAATACCAAATCTTTACCACCTGGGGTATAGAAGTATTTCAGTATTTCCAGTACCATCAGTGTTGATGGTACATTTGCTTCAACACCTGTTTGAGAGACTCTTGACTAATTCCAATGAGGTATTTTAAGCACTATCAGAGCAATTTAATTAGTTTCCCCACTGATACTATTAAAATGTTCCTAATTCACAAAGTGTTTGAAGAATATGTGTCATTTCTTTGGTGGTTGGAGCTCAGAAAATAGCACTATATAACATCTTTATTATATTCACCTCAAAATAGGAAACATTCACTCATTGATTCATTGAACAAATACTTTTTGAGCACCTGCTATGCTGTTTCAATGCAAAGGATATAGCAGAGAACAAAACAGATAAAGTCTCTGTTTTCACAGAGTTTGTATTCTGGTAGAGGGAATAGATCATAAACAAATAAATACATAATGGCCAAGGACAAGTACTATAAAGAAAAGTAAAGTAGGGCAAGGGAGATAAAAGCGTGGGGCTAATGGACAGGCATTTTATATAACCTGGTCAGGGAAGACCACCTCCACAAGACAGCATTTGTGATGACATCTGAAGGAAGTAAGCCATATGAGTGCCTGGGGTAAAAGTATTCTTTGTGGAAAGGATTGTAAGTGCCAAAGTCCTGCTTGGCATACTTAACGAGGATCAGGGAAGCTCCTTTGGCTGTATCAAGGGAGATGGGGAAAGCAGAAGAAAATGAGGTCAGAGAAGGAAGAGAAGGTAGAGGGCAGGCAGAGCATGTTAGGCCTACTAGCCATGCCATTTCTCATAAGAATTTTTAGTTTTACTCTGAGAGAAATGGGAAGTTATTAAAAGTCATTTTGAGCAGAGGAGTGATATTATATTACTTATTTTTAAAAAGGTCTCTCTGACTGTTGTGTAGAAAACAGATTGAGGCAAAGGCAAGGAGATTGGTTGAGAAGCTGGTATAATACTCCAACCAAGAGAAGATGGCGGCTTGAACCAGAGCAGTGATAATGGAAATGGCAGCAAGGGGTCAGATCTTGGATATATTTTAAAAGTATAGCCACTAGGGTTTGCTAAGGGATTAGAAGTGAGATGTGAGAGAAAGATAAAAGTCAAGGATGACTCCAAGTGCACAGAAAACTAATGAAATATTTTCTGACCCCCCCAAGCAGAATCAATTGTGTCTCTATATTTCTTTTTTTTTTAAGTTTATTTAGAGAGAGAGAGAGAGGCCCTTGCCTCTATATTTCTATCACATGATTTTGAAATGGTTTGTTTATGTGTCTGATTCCTTACTAGACTTTGAGCTTCTGAAGGGCACAACTTGGATCTTACTGATGAATGATGACATTTTATTATCCCTGGAGGTGGAGAAGAAAGTGGAGATTGGAGGGTAGCATCCATTGCAGGAAAATGGAAAGTGCAGGAAGGAAGGGAGTGCAGGAAAATAGAAAGTGCATGAATGGAAATGGAGAGCACCAACTGGGGAGCCTGGCAGGTTAGGGTTTGATTTTGTGGCTCCATCACTTGATGGTTTGGGACTTTGGGCAAGTTACATCAACTCCTTCAGCCTTAGATTCTTTAAAATGGGAATAATAATAATAATAATATCCACCTCATAAGGTTGTTGTGAAAAAGAAAGAAACTCTGTACTCATTAGTAATTACTTCCCATTTTCCCCTGTCCAGCCCCTGGTAACTATGAATCTACTTACTCTCTCTACAGATTCATCCATTCTGGATATTTTATATCAATGGTATTATACAATATGTGGCCTTTTGTGACTGACTTCTTTCATTTAGCATAGTGTTTTCAAGTCTCATCCATTTTGTAGCATGTTTTAGTACTTAATTTATTTTGTGGCTGAGTGATAATTTCATTAAATGTATATACCACAGGGGCACCTGGGTGACTCAGTGGTTGAGTGTCTGACTCTTGATTTCAGCTCAGGTCATGATCCCAGTGTCATGGAATCGAGCCCCGCATCTCTCTCTCTCTCTCTCTCTCTCTCTCTCTCTCTCTCTCCCTTTGCCCTTCTCCCCCCATTTGCACTTTCTCTCTAAAATAAAGAAATATATATATGCATTTGTTTATTCAACTAACTGATGGAAATTTGAGTTGTTTACACTTTATGGTTAGTATAAATAGTGTAACTATGAACATTCATATACAAGTTTTTGTGTGGGTGTATGTTTTCATTTTTCCTGGGTGTATATTTAGGGTTGGAACTTTTGGGTCATATGGTAACTCTATGTTTAACATTTTGATGAACTGGTAAACTGTTGGGTATTTTTTGTTTTGTTTTGTTTTGTTTTATTTATTTATTTTGAGAGAGAGAAAGAGAGAACAAATGGGGGAGGGGAAGAAAGAGAGAGAGAGAGAATCCCAAGCAGGCTCTGCACTGTCAGCACAGAGCCTGACATGGGTCTCAAACCTACAAACCGTGAGATCATGATCTGAGCTGAAATCACAAGTTGGAAGCTTAACTGACTGAGGCGCCCAGGCGACCCTGGTAAATTGTTTTTCAAAACAGTTATACTGTTTTACAATCCCACCTGCAATGCATGAGGCTTCAAATTTCTCCACATCCTCACCAACGCTTTTTATTATCTATCTTTTTATTTTAGCCGTTCTAGTGATTATGAAGTGTTATCTCACTGTGGTTTTGATTTGTATTTTCCCAATGACTAATGATGAACATTTACTCATGTGTTTATTGCTCATTTGTATATCTTCTTTGGAGAAATGTCTATTCACTTCCTTTACTAATTTTTAAATAGGCTATTAGTCTTTTCATTGAGTTGTAAGAATTTATATATTTTAGATATACATTCCTCATCACATCTCTAATTTGAAAATATTTTCTTCCATTCCATGGTTTGTCTTTTCACTTTCTTGATGATCTCTGAAGCACAACATTTTCAGTTTTGATGAAGTACAATTTTGTTTCATTTGTTTGTTGCTTGCACTTGTGCTTTTGGTGTCATGTCTAAAGAGCTGTTGCCTAATCCAAGGTCACAAGGATTTACTATCATATGTTTTCTCAGAGTTTTATAGTTTTAGCTTGTACATTTAGATCTATGACCCATTTTATCACTTCTTGGCATTTTGGCTAAGATCAAATGTAAGTCTATGATCCATTTTGAGTTAGTATTTGTATATGGTGTGAGGTAGGGATCCAATTTCATTCTATTATATGTGGATATCCAGTTGTCCCAGCACCATTTGTTGAAAAGACAATTTTTTTCCCCAATTTAATGATCTTGGTAGTTTTGTAGAAAACAAATTGACTGTAAATTTGAGGGTTTATTTCTGGACTCTCAATATCCCATTTATTTATGTTTAGTCTAATGCCAGTACCACACTGTTTTTATTAGAGTAGTTGTGTAAAAAGTTTTAAATTGGGAGTGTGAATTCTTCCAACTTTATTTTTATTTTTCAAGATTATTTTGATTATTCTGGGTCCCTTGCATGTACACATGGATTTGTTAGGATGAGCTTGTCAATTTTTGCAAAAAGAGGCAGCTGGGATTTTGATAGAGATTGTGTTAAATCTATAGAGCAGTTTGGAGAGTATTACCATCTTAGCAATGTTAGGTCCTCTGATCCATGAATATTGATGTCTTTCTATTTATTTAGATATTTAATTTCTTTCAACAGTATTTTATAGTTTTCAACATGTAAATCTTCCACTTCTTTTGTTACCATTTTTTCTAAGTATTTTATTCTTTTGGATGCCATTGTAAATGGAATTCTTTAATTTCATTTTTCAGATTGCTCATTGCTACTGTATAGAAGCACAATTGATTTTTGTGTATTGATCTTATATACTGTTCTATGGAAAGTTTTAACCTCAGGGGCACCCAGATGGCTCAGTTGGTTAGGCATCTTACTCTTGATTTCAGTTTGGGTCATGATCTCATGGTTTGTGAGTTCGAGCCCTGCATCTGGCTCTGCACTAACAGTGCAGAGCCTGCTTGGGATTCTTTCTCTCTTCTTTTCTCTGACCCTCCCACTCACACTGTCTCTCTCTCTCTCAAAAAAAAAAAGGTGCTGCAATGGAAATAATCCAGCTCCACTAAAGAGAGAGAGAGAGAGAGAGAAAGTTTTAACTTCACTGAGGAGCAGAAGAGACATTGCAAGTGTTTCCAAAAAGGACACGAATGGTTTCTATTGTATGCCATCTGATCAAATAGATCATTGACAAAGCTACCACTTATCAACTACCTACCATTTTATGTCTTGTGCTTAAAACCTCCCAATACCTTCTTATTGCTCTTACAGCAAAAAACCAGACCAGAATCCTTAGGCCTCTAAAGTCCTGGATGATCAGGCCCTTGTCTAGTCCACAGCCCCATTCTTCATTGTTCTTTCCAGCCCTGTGTCCTCCAGCCACATTGGCATCCTCTACTTTTTCTAAATCACCATGCTCTTTCCTGCCTTAGAGTCTTCATTTACACTTTTCCTCTAGCCTGATCACTGCCCTTCCTCATAACTACCACTAGAAAAGGCAGTTTTCTTCCTAGTAGATAAAATTGTAATTTTGAAAATGTTTATAAATGTCAGTCCCACTAAATAGTTCATGTATACTGTTCACACTTGTGTCATTATCACCTGTAACAGCATCTGGCACATCACTGGAGCTCAGTAAAAGGAGTGGCTAAATTGTGAGTCAGGCACTTTACATACATGATCTCACTTGTCCTTATGATTCACTTCACAAGAGGAAACTAAAGCTTGAAAAGGTGAACTGGCTCAAGGTCACACAGTGAGTAAAAAACAGAGACATACTCCAGTGAGATCAGTTTGCTTGGGAGTTTAAAATAACTCCCCCAGGAAAGAAGTGCTCATCTTTTGATTTGTTTTCCAGTGGAGACTTTTCAGAAACTGCAGAAGGCAAAGGAAATTCTGACTAATACAGAGAGTCGTGCCCGGTATGACCATTGGCGAAGGAGCCAGATGTCAATGCCATTCCAGCAGTGGGAAGCTTTGAGTGATTCGGTGAAAACAGTAAGTTTCTCTCCAGGATGATGTGAATTTATGAAGCTCAGGATTCTCATGGATTAGACCCACACAAGAGCTCAAGAAGTCAGTAAGTAAAGGAGGGAGACCAAGAAGCTGGTAGAATCTGTATACAACTCAGTGTCCACAAACTTCTGTGAGGGAAAATTCAATGGATCAGTGCCAGAAGAGCTCATGACTGCAAGAGCTCATTGGCTGTTTGATTCAATATATACAGTCCTCATTATCATTTATTGTTTTACACATTCTGATAACTGTGCTTCTCAAGTTGCTCATATAATACTGCTGAATTTGAACCAATGCAAATTCATCTCCTCCATCTTTTTAGTTCATATCAACCCGTTCTCTTCTCAAGGCTTATGAATTCCATAAAACACAGAGTTTGATTAATTAAAGAAAACTGTAAATTATTTTAAGCTTATTATTGTTATAGGTTCTGGTGAAAGAGCCATTGGATAGATACGGAGAGAGACTTCTTAAACCATTGTGTTCTCTTTCTTCATGCTATTAAAAAAACTAAATATAGGGGCCTAGGGTGGCTCAATCAGTTGAGTGTCTGAGTCTTGATTTTGGGTCAGGTCATGATCACAGGGTCATGAGATCCAGCCCTGCATCAGTCTCTGCATTGAGGGTAGAGCCTACTTAAGATTCTCTCTCTCTCCCTCTGCCCCTTCACTGCTCATATGCATGCATGCTCATTCTCTCTTTCAAAAAAACCCCTAAATATAAAAAAATAAGTATAATTACCATGTTATATACTTATTTTGTTCTTACATTGACCTTTATATATTATATAGAAAATATGATTTAAAAATTTTTCTACATTCTCAAGTATGACTTATTATCCAGCTTTTTAAAATAGGGACACTTTTCTATGACATGAGACTTAAAATACACAAGTTACTTTATTATATGTATATTTACTTATTTAAATGCAAGTTAGTTAACATAAGTATAGTATTGGTTTCAGGAGTAGAACCAAGTGATTCATCACTTACGTATAACACCCAGTGCTCATCCCAACAAGTGTTTTCCTTAATGCCCATCACCCATTTAGTTCATCCCCCACGAACTTTCCCTCCAGCAACCCTCAGTTTGTTCTCTGTATTTAAGAGTCTCTTATGGTTTTCTTCCCTCTCTGTTTTTATCTTATTTTATTTTTCCTTCCCTTCCCCTATGTTTATCTGTTTTGTTTCTTAAATTCACAAATGGGTAAAATAATATGGTATTTGTCTTTCTCTGACTGACTTATTTCACTTAACATGATACTCTCTAGTTCCATCTATGTTGTTGCAAATGGCAAGATTTCATTCTTTTTGATTGCCAATAATATTCCAGTGTGTGTGTGTGTGTGTGTGTACACAAATTAATTTATAGGCAAGTCTTTAGGGACACTTGATAGAATTAGTCTATAAAGGGATTCACATCTCTTAAATTACACCCCTTCAGGTCATTTAGATTTCCTTCTTAACAGTTTTTATTTAAAAAAGACAAGCAAATTGTTTTTTCACTGATAAAAGACCTATAATAGTGAGGGAGAGTCTTTGACATAATGGGGAAAACATTGCAAGACTCTCAAAGTGTATATAGTTGAAAGCCACTCTACACAAAATGTAAACTGTTTTCTTCATCTCATATTGGAATAAGTTATATATTCATGTGATTTGTTTCAAGTAGGTTAATTATTTATGAAGTATTAACCATATGATTATTGAGTATATACACAAAATAACTAGATTCTTTAAAAAAATAGTAACTACTTCACATACTCAAAAATAAGAGTTTTTTCCTTTCCATTGTGTATATCCAAAATTCCTTGTTGACACTGACTAAATAAACACTGTTCCACCATCTCCACATAACCGTATTTCCATTCTCCTGAGTATGACACGTTGTAACTGCAATTGAATTAGTGACCCTTGCTATGCTAATACGTTTTGATTTACAATGTGCTTTTTTTCTTTTTTTGATGATCTACTGAACTCTCTTATTTAATTTTAACCACTAATATCAAATTAGCTGTGGATTTTTCAAAAACTTTTCTCCAAATTTCTCCTTTATATTGCCAATGTCTTTCCTTTAAATGCTAATTTTCTGTCTCCAAACATGTCATTTCTGCCTTGAATTTAGGTTAACTATGGACTGTTTGAAGTCTTACAATATAATATAATATTTTATTTTATTTTTTGTTTTTATTTTTCTTAATGTTTATTTATTTTGAGAGAGTGTACGTGTGCATGAGGCAGAGAGAGAGGGAGGGAGAGAATCCCAAGCAGCCTTCACACTGTCCTTGCAGAACCTGGTGCAGGGGTCTATTCCACAAACTGTGAGATCATGACTTGAGCCGAAATCAAGAGTCAGATGCTTAACCTACTGAGACACCCAGGCACCCCACAATAATATTTTAGATATTACTGGCTGAATCATTTGTCTTGTCAGAAAAATTGAAACAGTATGCTGAGCCAGTGTATGGTTTGAGATTTTTTTATTAATGGAACAAAAATGATAAGATGTATATCTTTTTGCTTTAAATCAACGGTGATATTTTTTTCATGTACAGTCCTCTTAGGGCTAAACCTTGTTGTTTTCCTTAAAAAAACTTTTTGTAATGTTTATTTATTTTTGAGAGAGAAAGACAGAGCGTGAGCAGGGGAGGGGTAGAGAGAGAGGGGACACAGAATCTGAAGCAGGCTACAGGCTCCAAACTGTCAGCACAGAGCCAACGCGGGGTTTGTGAGTTGAACTCACAAACCGCGAGATCATGACCTGAGCCAAAGTCGGACACTTAACCTACTGAGCCACCTAGGTACCCCTAAATCTTGTTTAGGGTGCTTGCTTTTGTTTCTCTTCCTCAGTGAATCCCCTATATCAAGTTTCACATGTTTTGTAACTCATTTAATAGACTTTCTATCTATTTCCTCTCATTCTTTTCTGTTCTAATCCTTACAGTCTTTCCTCCACGTGAAAGCCTCATCTGTGTATAACATTTTAGTTGCTGCTTTCGATGTGCATGCATTTCATTTGTTCATCCTTTCACATTCACCATGTAGAAGAATTAACAATTATCATGCTAATATTGTTCACCTTCTAAATAGACTATTGTCTCTCCTTTTGTAGATAAACATCACCATTAGGCTAGCTGGGTTAGGTATGTTATGTATGCCATCTGACAATAAAATGATTATAACTAAAGGTTTAAATTTTAGGTGACATTTAGCTAAAACACATCTGCATGTTTGCTTCCCCTATACATTTATAGATTGTTAAATCCCATAAAACCCCTACCCTTTACATCACCAACCCTGTGTTTCTGCTTTTTATGTAAACAATACAATCCCTCTGGATAGGAAAGAATTGGTGGGAGTAATATTAGTCTGATGTAGGACTTGAACCCAAGAACTGTGACATCATGACCTGAACCAAAACCAAGAGTCAGATGCTTAACTGACTGAGCCACCCGGGTACCCCATGTGATATGGGTTTTAAATAAAGGGATATGGGGAGAGGTCTTCAGTTATCCCAGCCTTTGGGTCTTGGGGTAATCTGAAAACAGAGACCTTTCTAACTCAAAGGATCTTAGGGAAATTCACTGCTGTGATGCTAAATGGTTTTACCCCAAGGAATCCAGGATATGAATGGTTCTCCCTCTAGTTCTGAAATACATGGCAGAATGGCTTTAGAGTGGCTGTGGGAAAATGGTTGCAGCAAAGCTACAATCAAAATAAAGTGCTGGGAAAGATTCTTATAAACTGTTGTAACTGTCATGTCATATCCATTGCTGTACATTTTATAAAGAGTTAATGGAAACACATTTTTAGTGAATTGATTGTTTGACAAATTGATTACTTCTGGGAGAGCTTGTTGGGACTGCCAGTTACCCTCACGTGGGTCTATTTGTCTACTGATTGTTTCTGGGTTCCTGGGCTCAGCGCGGTGCCCTTGTGGTGAGTCCAGTTGGCTACAGACTACTAGGGAAGCTTCCTATCATGCCTGGGTGGCTACGCTATCCTCCATCAGATGGGAAACAGTGTGCAATTCAGCACCTTCTGAGCCAGATTAGAAGGCAGTCTGTTCTAATTGAACATTATACAAAAGCAGAGATTATATGCAAACTTATGCTGCCCTCCAGTCTGTCTATATATCTATATCTGTAACTATATTTTATGTGTATGCATATGAATATACATATATTTATGTATCTATATTTGGATATATATATTTACCTTTTAATAGAGTTGAGATCATGCTATTAATGACCACTAATGACCATTGTGGCCTATTATTCATTAACACCATGCCATCAATACTCCCAATTTATCAAAAAGTTGTGATGAACAGATTTATCTAAAAGATTCCAAGAAGGGGGGCATCTGGCTAGCTCAATTCGTATAGCATGCGACACTTGATCTCAGAGTTGTGGGTTCAAGCCCCATATTGGGCACAGAGTTTCCTTAAAAATTAATAAATAAATAAATAAAAAGGTCCCAAGAAGGCATTTTACCCCTTTGCACATTCCCTTTCTTCTTGTTGAGGTGCTTCTCCTGGCTCCTGCCTGTGAGGTCAATGTTAGTGCTCCTGAGAGAGGAGATAAGAGATTGTGGTATCTCTCCAAGCTCTTTTAAGAAGCTGTTGCTCTGATGAACCCCTGGCCCCTGCCTAGCAGCGTTTGCTTGGGCGAACCAAGCTGGTCACATCCCCATGCAATACTCAGAGCCTCCTTCCTATGTTGCTTTGTTAAACTGGTAAATAAGGGAAGCTTGGGTCACTCAGTCAGTTGAGTGTCTGACTTTGGCTCAGGTCATGATCTCACCATCTGTGAGTTTGAGCCCCATGTCAGGTTCTGTGCTGACAGCTCGGAGCCTGGAGCCTGCTTCGGGTTCTGTCTCTCTCTTTGTCCCTCCCCAACTTGTGCTGTCTCTCCCTCTCTCAAAAATAAAATTTAAAACATAAAAGAAATTAAAAAAAAACCTGGTAAATAAAATGGTGCCCGCAGGTAGAAGTTGGCAACCCCAGTATTTTAAGATAGTTCAGATAGGCGTGCCTGGGTGGCTCATTTGGTTAAGTGTCAGACTTCAGCTCAGGTCGTGATCTCACAGTTCGTGAGTTTGAACCCCCCATTGGGCTCTCTGTCAGCACAGAGCTTGCTTTGGATCCTCTGCCC
Source organism: Panthera uncia (assembly GCF_023721935.1). Classification (NCBI taxonomy): domain Eukaryota; kingdom Metazoa; phylum Chordata; class Mammalia; order Carnivora; family Felidae; genus Panthera; species Panthera uncia. The sequence continues at coordinate 27,736,030 of NC_064818.1, read as the reverse complement.
CCCTCTCTCTGCCCCTCTCTCGCTTGCGTGTGCGTGCGCTCTCTCTCACTCTCTTAAAACTAAATAAACATTGAAAAAAAACGACTTTCAGAAGTGTGCTGAAGATGAAAAGTATGCCGCCCCTTGAATCATGCGCACAAGTACAGCATGGCAGCGGCCCCTTCTGTAGTTCCTGGCATGGTTCTCATAGGCCTTGAACTTCAGAAAAGTTTGTTTTGTTTTGATTTCTGTGTTTCGCTTTTTTTTTCTTTCTGTCAGGAAAACAATATCCTGGATATCAGGAATCAGGAAAAAACTTTATTCTGGGTTTTAAACTTGCTTAAATATGTGGCTTATGGGTTTTCCTTGGTTTTTTGAGTAACACAAGTAGTAAGATACTGTTCAGGAGTGCTTCAGGAATAGGGTCCCATAATATCCAAATGAGGTTTCAAGAAATAGTTATGGTTATTATTTTGGTTAATGCCAGGGTTAGTTATTCTACTTGAAATATTCTTGACACAGCAAACTCAATTTTTCTTTCTCACTTTGAATTCATTTATTCATCCTTCCATTCATCCCCGCATCTTCCCAATTTTAAATGTTTTAATAGGAAATACATGTAGAGGACACAACATTTAAAAAGATACTACAATAGGGTGAATGGGGGAAAGTAACTCTGTTTCTTACCTTTGTTTTATTTATTTAGTTAGTTTTTTAATTTATTTTGAGAATGAGAGAGAGCACAAGCAGGGTAAGGGCAGAGAGAGAGAGGGAGAGAGAGAATCCCAAGCAGGCTCCATGCTGTCAGCATGGAGTCAGACATGGGACTCAAACTCATGAGCTGCGAGATCATGATCTGAGCTGAAACCAAGAGTTGAATGCTTAACCGACTGAGGTAACCAGGTGCCCCTATTTTAACCATTAAAAAATTTTTTTTAATGTTTATTTTTGAGAGAGAGAGTGGGAGAGAGAGAGAGTGTGTGCACACAAGTGGGGGAGGAGCAGAAACAGAGAGGGAGACACAGAATCTGAAGCAGGTTCTAGGCTCTGAGCCGTCAGCACAGAGCCTGCTGATGTGGGGCTCCAACTCGGAAACAGTGATCATGACCTGAGCTGAAGTCGGATGCTCAACCAACTGAGCCACCTAGGCGCCCCTATTTTAACCATTTTAAAGTGTACATCATTAAGTACATTCACAATGTTGTTCATACATCATCACGACCTAGTTCCAGAACTTTTTCATCATCCCAAAAGGAAACCCTGTATCTGTTAGCAATCATTTCTTATGCCCCTTCTCCCAGTTCCTGGTAAGCATTAATCGCCTGTCTATCTACAAGGATTTGTTTATTCTGGATATTTCTTACAAGTGGAATCATACAATATATGGTTTTTTGTGGTTGGCCTTTTTTTACTTAGTATAATGTTTTCAAGGTTTATCCACCCTGTAGTACTGAATTCCTTTTTCATGGCCAAATAATATTCCATTGTATGGCTATAACACATTTTTGTCTATCCACTCACGAACTGATGGACATTTGGGTTGTTTATATCTTTTGTCTGTTGTGAATAGTGCTGCTTTGAACGTTAGTAAGTTTTCTGAACACCTCTTTTTAGTTCTTTTGAGTATATGCCTAGGAATGGAATCACTGAGTCATATGGTAATTCTATGTTTAACTTTCAGTGGAAATGTCTCATTTTTTAATCTCTCTGATGCAGGTCCCTTTGCTCTTTGCCATGGTTTGGATATCTCCTTATATCATTAGTCTTTTAAATTAGTGAGGATTAATTAATTAATACCTGGGTTAACTGATTAATATCTGGTTAATAGTCAAATCTAACAATCAGCACTGTAATAGTAGGTCGGGTTTTACCACACATTGAACTTTAAATATAGAATACTATATAATATTGATTTTATATTATGTGTTTACTTTTAACTAATGTAGTCAATGCACTGGGCTGTCAGAGGTAAAAAAGATCTGATGCTAGAAGAATCTGACCAGGTTCATACCAACCAGACTGAAAATGAGGAATGGAACAAGCAAAGAGAAATAAAGAAAGAGAAGCTGGGTTCAACCACAGAGAAAATGGAGCAAAAAGAATCCAACTCCTTGGAGAAGTCATTCTCCCCGCAAAATCTGGATTCTCCAAGTAAGTCAAATCATGTAGCTTTGCAGACCAAGAAAGGTCTGAAATTAAAGGGCTTGGTTTATACTGTATTTATTCTCAACCTTTTCCAAGTAAACAGTAGTGCCAGATTTAAGGGTTGCTTTATCACCTTAAAATATACTTACTTAGCATTGACACAGAAACTGGAAGACACATTCCTCAATACATCCCTTTCAAGGGAAAATGTGAGGCATTTCTGGGAGTGACTGATATAACACTGCCATTTATTGAGTGTTTACTATGAACAGGAATGTTCTTTACATACATTACATGTATTATCTTGTTTAATATTAAGTCTATAGACATTAATTTATTTAATCCTCTACAAGCCTGTGAGGTTGGTACCAACATTATTCTCATTTTACGGAAAGGAAACTGAAGTCCAGGGAGGTTGAGTAATTTTTTCAAAGCTATACAGCTTGTATATAGCAGGGAAGGGGTCTGAACTAAGACAGTTTGACTTCAGTGTCTGTTTCTAAGGCATTGCACTGTCCAGAGAAGAGACCTTATCTGTATGTAGTTCTGAATGATAGATAGATTCACTGAAGCAGGGTATTACAGAAGCTAAACTCGCAAGCTATACTACCGAGGCTCACATCTTAGCTCTACTACTTATTATCTGTATTTCTTGGTAAAAGTTACTTAACTTCTCTAGATTTCAGTTTCCAAATCTATAAACTCAAGATCATAGTGATACCTTCTCACAGAGCTATCATGAGGATTAAATAAGGAGATCCATGTTAAATGCTTAGCACACTGATTCACCTAGCAAGCAGGTCTTGGGTTAATGTCAACTATTATTATCTTTTCTTTGTCTGTCTAGCCACCGTGTTTATCTTGTATAGGTGCGTTATAAACATGCACTGTCACTGTCCTCCAAATTCTTGATTCTCAAGGTTGTGATACAGTATCTCATTAGAATTTAAACTAGAGGCTCCTGAAGGTCCTTGAATCTTGAATCCTTACTTATAAAAGAAGATAATTAGATAGCTTGTGGTAAATTAGAGTCTTTGTAGAAATAGTCACTTGAAAACTCTCTTTGGGGAGACTTCTATATGCTCATTACCTGCTAGAATAAAGATCCTTAGGGTGTGATTCAGGTGTCTCTGCTGGTTACTCAAGATATCCTTTTGTGGACTCTGCAAATTGATTGCATCAGCCTCATAACTGGGAATGGTTATAATGTAACAAATTCATCAAAGCAGAAGCCCGAATTTCAGAAAAAACAGTGTTTTAAGCAAATACACACATACAAACACCTACCCACAGTCACACACAGGCAAAACATGCAAATGTTTCACTATTCGGCCCTGGAATGTTCAGATCTGTGCTTCTTGAACCCCTGGGGCTGCCCTGTGACTTCCTGTTTCAGATTCAGACCTAGTCTGAGTTCACCATCACTGGGGTGGGGGGGGGAGGGGCACTTTATCACCTCAGACACTCAGGCAGGAGGCTGAAGCCCCACTTGAATCCCTCTCATAAGATGCAGTGAAATTTTCTCTTCCTCTGAAAACTAGTTATTTAGATATTTAAAAATCCCAAAGTAATACCAGCTTGTCATTAGAAAATTCAAAGAATCATATATAAACAATGACTTAGTGTCTCCCCCAGGCTCCCATCCTTCTGTATTTTTGTTTCCTGAAGTAACCAATGCAGATGCCCAGGTGTGTCTCCTTCCACATTATTCTCAAGCGTATATAAATATGCCTTCACATAGGAGGGTTTTAAAAACAAAGAATGAGGGGCACCTGGGTGATTCAGTAGGTTAAGTGTGGGACTCTTGACTTTGGCTCAGGTCATGATCTCGTGGTTTGTGAGTTCGAACCCCACATCGGGCTCTGGGCTGACAGTGCGGAGCCTGCTTGGGATTCTGTCTCCCTCTCTCTCTGCCCCTCCCCCACTTGCTCTCTCTCAAAATAAATAAAAATAAACTTAAAAAAAAAGGCATTACACTGTGCCCATTTCTCTATGTTACACGGAGCCTAAGAGTACAAGCTCTGGAACCGGATCCCAGCTTTTCCACTGATGAGTTTTGTGAACTTGGGCAAGCAAATTAACCTTTCTTTATCTGTGTTTTCTTATCGATATGGTCAAAACATTAGTGTTTACTCATAAGGTTTTTTTGAGTATTAAAAAATCTATGTAAAATATTTAGACCAGGTACATGGTAGGTGCTGTTTTTGGTGTTAGCTTTTATTATTATGGGACGTCTCCTTAGACCTTACATTTAGAATTAACTCATTCTTTTGAACAGCAGATAAATATTTCACAGTATAGATATATCATAATTTATTCAAGATAAATTGTGATGTGCTCTTTTTGGTGTCAGCTTTTATTATTATGGGACTTCTTCTTAAGCCTTGCATTTAGAATTAACGCATTCTTTTGAACAGGAGATAAATATTCCACAGTATAGATATATCATAATTTATTCAGGATGACTTGTGATGTCAGGTGTGGTGTGGTTTGTTTTGGCTATTTTATTATTATTATTTTTAATTTCCATTATACTTAACATACAATATTAGTTTCAAGTGCACAATACAGTGTGATGTCAGTTTTGATGTCCTCACATGATGAAGTGTATCCTTTTACTGTGGCTTGAGGAATGAAGGTGGGGGCCATGAGAGGAGGATCATTTTTCTGAGAAGCTGTTGTTGGAGAATAAGAATTATGAAATTTTACTAAAGGCTGCATTTGCCAGTATTTTCTTGATGCTGTTTAAGAGGTTATTGGCTGGTCTGAGTAGCACCCTAAAGCTGGAGTTTGATATATCAAAGTGCAGTTGTATGATTATTTGTAACTTTGTTTTACTGTAGTGTAAATTTTTATTAACATCAGCATTTAAGAAATGATATTCATGTCAGCTTTAGTGAGTCCTGAGTGGTTTCTCACATACCTCTTAAGCATATTTGTTAATTTCCTCAAGCAGTGGTTGATATTTACTTTGGAGTTTGCTTTTTGATGCCTCTTCTGTGATCAGCAGCCCTCAAATAGTCCCCATGTTATTCTGACTCTTCACTGCAACCAGTAAAATATGGAGTACAGCCTCTGAAAACTGGTGCGTGACACAACCTCACTTTTCTTTTCTTTCCATGTAAATATACAATAAATATGGCTTCTGATAAATGCAAATCTAGAATCAAATAGTTTGTGTAGCATTCTGGAGTTAGAAAAAAGGATCATACGTAGCCAATGCTGTTGGTGTGCTGTCATATTTTCTGGGCATCTAATTTCTCATTGCCAATTCTATGGTTTCTATCAGAGGGCTTTCTCTGGCACTTGAGCTGGCTTGGCAGTAAGTGCCAGGGAATAAACACTCTCTGGAGGTAGCCATCAGATACTGATGAATGTGAGTGGGAAACTCCTTTACTTCTCTAACTGGATAACTCTTAGGGGTTTTTATACTGTCTTCCAGGGGTCCCCATCATAATCAAGCTCCAGTTGCCCAGGGTGGCAACTTGCCTGATAATGTACCTTTTATAAACTTGGTTCCTTTCTCCACTTTCCTACCAGGGTCTCTTTGAATCACCTTTCAAATTATCCACTTGCATTCAAATTCTTGTCTGGGGTGTCTATTTCTATTGGAAACCAAACTAGAAAACACTTTTTTCAAACTATAAAATAACAAGTATTTACAGTAGAAATGTGAGAAATATGGTCAAACAAAAGGTAGAAAATACACTTCTAATATTAGCACCTAGGGACATATCTATTATTGGTCTTTTGGTATATATGTATATATATTAGTATACCTAAAACTAAGGATCATACTATATATATTTTATGTGTGTATTTCAATTATAGGTTGTCAGAAATTTTCTTTTGCTTTTTTCCTAAGAGGAATTATATTTTTTAATGTTTATTTATTTATTTTATTGCTTCTTTATTTGACAGAGAAAGAGTGTGAGCAGAGGGAGGGCAGAGAAAGAGAGAGAGAGAGAGAAATCCCAAGCAGGCTTCTCGCTGTCAGCTCAGAGTCCAATGCAGGGCTTGAACCCCTGAGCCCCGAGATCACGACCTGAGCAGAAATGGAGTGGGACGTTTAAGTGACTGAGCCACCCAGGCACCCCCCTATAGGAGAATTCTTAAATTTGTTTTGTCTGAGAATTCTAAAGAAAGTGCAAACAGATTGTTTTCTTGGGACAACCACTGTCAACTGTCCTGTGTATATTTTTCTGACAAGATATTTAGATAGTATTTTAAAATATCAATGGAAACATTTTGTATATTATTTTGGAACCTGTTTTTTCATGGGCAATATTATAAACATAAAAAAAGACGTAAGGAATATGTGTCCATTGCAGAACAATAAGAAAATACAGATTTTTAAAAAAGTGTCAAAGATGAAAATCACATGTATTCTAACTATCCAGGGATAACTATTAACACTGAGGAATAATTCCTTATAGACTTTCAAAAATTTTTACATAAATATCCATGTAATAATGAATTTAGGAATGAGATCATACTATATACATTATTTTTAAAATACCTGTCAGTTAGCAATATGTTATGAGCATTTTTCTATGACCATAAATATTAAAAAAATTGTTAATGCCAATATAAAAGGCTTTTATTTTTTAATTTTTTTTTAACGTTTATTTATTTTTGAGACAGAGAGAGACAGAGCATGAACGGGGGGGGGGGGCAGAGAGAGAGGGAGACACAGAATCGGAAACAGGCTCCAGGCTCTGAGCCGTCAGCCCAGAGCCTGATGCGGGGCTCGAACTCACAGACCGCGAGATCGTGACCTGAGCCGAAGTCGGACGCTTAACTGACTGAGCCACCCAGGTGCCCCTATAAAAGGCTTTTAAACAACTTTCTATTGCTGAAGATTTAGATTGTTTCTTGATTAAAAAAATTTATAAATGGTGTCACGACAAATATCCTTATAGTTAAACCCTTGAACACATCTGTGATTATTTCCTTAGGATAAACTTCTAGAAGTAGAATTATTAGATATACACATTTTAATTAGTTTGAGAAATTTTGCCAAATTGGCTGCCAAAAGATTTTTACCAATTTACACTCCCATCAATAGAAAAGGAAAAAGGCCTTTTTTCTAGTGTTCAACAAAGTTGCTTATTAGAATTAAAACTAATCTTACTTTCATGGAGTAAATTATTTGTATTTCCAGAGATCCTTTACCATTGACCTTTTACTTTTGGCAGCTGTTTGGAAGTTGTTTCCAATTTCCATGCTAGTGAATTGCCAAAATTCCCACCACTGAAGCTTTCTATAAATATCCTTTTATTAATAAGCATTTAAGCACATGAGTTTCTTCCATCCATATAAACTAATTCTTGTTGATAAGAATTCAAAAGTCGACTCTACAGATCAAAAAGAAAATGATCCAAAATAATCCAAAAGAAAAAGGGAAGGAAACTATATAAACAGTTCAGTAGAGAAAATATAGCGGTTCTTAAACATATGAAAAGAGGTTTAATCTCAACATAATTCGTGAAACGGTAACTTCTCTTAATGTACACTTTTATGAATCAGTGAGACATAAGATCAACCATCTAGTAAAAAAAGAAGGGGTGTGTGTGCCCCTGGGTGGCTCAGTCGTTAAGCATCTGACTTCAGCTCAGGTCATGATCTCGCAGTTTGTGAGCTTGAGTCCCACATTGGGTCAGCTCGTGCCCTGCTTCCGGTGAGCACAAGCCCCGCTTTGGGTTAGCCCCTCTTCTTTCTCTCTGTCCCTCGTGGGATTTTCTCTCTCTCTCTGCCTCTTGCTCACTTGCACCCTCTCTCTCTCAAAAAAAAATAAAAAAATAAATAAATAAAATAAATAAATAAATAAATAAAAATAAAAATAAAAAAAAAGAAAGAAAGGAAATGAACATTTCATAGAACAGAAAATACAAATAGCCTTGGAACATATGAAAAGATGCCTAAACTCATTCATAGTAAGAGAAAGGCAAATTAAAACTGCACTTTTTGTATGCAAGAGCCTAGCAAAAGTTACTGAGTTTGTTCACATGGTGTTAATGAAGGTGTAGGAAAATCAGCTGCTGCTGGGTGAAACTTTATGGAGAACCGTTTGGCAATGTCTATTAAAACTACAGATGCATGATGACTTTGACCCAGTAATCCCAGTTCTACAAATTTTATCCTACAGGTCACCCATGTGCAAAATGATATGTGTACTGTGTTATTCACTGCAGAATTGCAAATAAATGCCCCTCAGTAGGGTTGCGTTTTTGTATGTCACAGAATAAAATACCCCTCCACTGTTAGAATGAGAAAGCTCTCCGTATACTGATAAAAAACAATCATCAAGATATGTTAGAAACAAAAAGTCAAAATGCAGAATAGTAGACTGTATGTTAGCATTTAGGTTAAAGAAGGAGTAGGGCGGTGATGTTGGAGATTGTATGCATGTATTTGCTTGAATATACCTCGACTATCTCTGGAAAGATATGGAGGCAATTGGTAACAACTTTGTTGGGAACATCAGAGTGGAGGGTGGAAGACTTTTGAGGGTTATGTAATCTTTGTGCTTTTTGAACTTTAGCCATGTGAATATACCACCAATTCAAAAATAAATACAATTGTATTAAACAATTTTTAAAATGTTTTATTTATTTTTGAGGGAGAGAGAGAGAGAGAACAAGCATGTGTGGGGAGGGGCAGATTGAGAGGAAGACAGAATCCGAAGCAGGCTCCAGGCTCTGAGCTGTCAGCACAGAGTTCGATGCAGGGCTGAAACCCATGAACTGTGAGATCATGACCTGAGCTGAAGGTGGACGCTTAACGGACTGAGCCACCCAGGTGCCCCATAAAAAAATAAATAAAATGTTAAAATAAATAAAAATAAAAATAGGGGAAAAAGAAATCTGGGATCTATTCTTCATTTTACCATTACTTTTTGTGACCCACAGACAATTTCCTTTTTTTCTTTTGGTGGGGTCTCCCCATATATGATATATAAATAAATGGATATTTAGTATCAGATATTCACAAAGACTTTTATAGAAAAATAAGTAGCATAAAGGGACAGGGAGGGATGGAGGTAGGGGCTGGGTACTGTTTTGGATCAAGTTGTCAGAGAAGGTAGTTCCTCAGAAATCCCGAATCTCAGGCTCCACCCCAGACACCTGGAATCAGAATCTCCAATATAACAAGATCCCCAGATAATTACCATGTATATGGAAGATTGAGAGACACCTTGCTCTAGCTAATTCCTACTCATGGTTATTTTGTTTAAAAAAAATTTTTTTTTTTACATTTATTTATTTTTGAGAAACAGAGTGAGACAAAGTGTGAGCGGGGTGGTGGGGTGAGCGCAGAGAGAGAAGGAGACACAGAATCCGAAGCAGTCTCCAGGCTCTGAGCTGTCAGCATAGAGCCTGATGTGGGGCTCGAACCCACGAACTGTGAGATCATGACCTGAGCCAAAGTCGGACGCTCAACCGACTGAGCCACCCAGGCGCCCCAAATCATGGTTACTTTGAATGTGAATTCCAGAAGTCTTCTCTCACTCTAACTTTGTTCTACTCAGTCCACACTGAATGCCTTTCTCAGGTCTCCCATTCTCTTGTGTTTCCCTCCATATATATGTTTATTTATTTATTTTGAGAGAAGAAGGGAGGGGCAGAGAGAAGAGGGAGAGAGAGAATCCCAACCAGAGATCCCAACCGTGAGATAATGATCTGAGCTGAAATCAAGAGTCAGCTGCTTAACTGATTGAGCCACCCAGGCACCCCTCCCTCCATATATTTTGCCACATTAATAATTTTCTGGATTTTTTTATTACCACCGCCAGGAGATATGTACTGGAGTCTCACAGTACCCAGCATAGAGCCTGGCAATATGTAACAGGTTCTAGATAAATATTTCTATAGCAAATGAAGAAATGAGTGGATGAACCAAGCCAAATAAAAGTGTGTGGGGAGGGAAAAAGAATTCAAAAGTCTGCTTAAGATAATCCATTTCAGGGGCGCCTGGATGATTCAGTCAATTAAGCAGCCAATTCTTGATTTCATCTCGGGTCATGATCTCATGATTCATGGGTTTGAGCCCCGAATTGGGCTCAGCACTGTGAGCACAGAGCTCAGATTCGGTCTCCTTCTCTCTGCCCCTCTCCCACTTGTACTGTCTCTCTGTCTCAACTCTCAAATAAATAAATAAATGTAAAAAAAATAAAGGAAAGATAATCTGTTTCTGTAAGATACTAATAATTCATATTAAACACTTACCCTTGCATTTTATTTATTGCAGTGAAATCTTATCAGCAAGCTGTTTTACTATGACCCTGTGGGTTTTCTATTCCTACATCTCTGGTTTTAAAATCTTCTTTTCTGTGCTTTAAAGTCTTTTCAGATGTGAACTCTTGGCACCTTCGTTTCCGCTGGTCTGGGGACGCTCCCTCAGAACTCCTGAGGAAATTCAGAAATTATGAAATATGAAAAGTGCTCGGTAGGAGAGAGAGAGAGCAAGACCATCTCCCGTGCTGCCAACAAGTCTTTGAATCTTAAAAACGTTATGTTTCTCTGTCATGTTTGTGAATTGCTCAGTACCGATTGATTCCTCCATCCTTGAACCCATTCTAACGAAATGTGTGTTTTAAATGAGAACATTTTCAGACTAGTCTCTTTCAATATTTGAATAGATTAAGGCTCTTAGATCCAAAGTAGCTTGTTGTGAATCTTCCTGTTAATGTTGTAGAAAATCTATTTTAAAAAGATATCTCTGTATTTAAATAATTCATTAATATACCACGATCCCTATTAGTGCTGTATGTACAAGAAATGCTTTCTGACTCTTGGGGCACCTGGGTGGATCTGTTGGTTAAGCAAACAACTCTTGACTTTGTCTCAGGTCATGATCTCAGGGTCGTGGAGTCTGCTTAAGATTCTCTTTCCCTCTGTCTCTGCCCCTCCCCTGCTCACTCTCTCTCTCAAAATAAAATATAAATAAAATTTATTTTTAAAAAAGGAAATGTTTTCTGACTCTTGACTTTAAATGAAATGTCTAAACTCCACAGAGCGAAATAAATAATTTTCCCAAAATTCATGATGAATTTATAATTCAACAGTATTTTGAAAATAATTTGATTAGATATTTCTATTTTAATTTTAATAATTGTAAATTTAAAAGGTTATTATTTATTTGAGGAAATATGCTTTACAAGATTTCTTTTGTTATACAGCAAGTGATACATTTATAAATTATGTTCTAACAATGTGAATGGGCCTGTTAGGTGGACATATCCTTTTTAGGTTGGGATTGTTGATGGTCATGTGTAGTCTATGGTTAGTTTTTAGTTTGCAAACAAGTGAATGAAAAATTAAGAAGAAAAACAATTTTACAGTAAACTAGAGCTGTCACTGGTCTGTAGCAAAGTGACAGAAAAAAAAGAATATAGGAAGTTTTAAAAAAAATTTTTTTAAAGTTTATTTATTTCGAGAGAAACAGAGACAGCATGAGTAGGGTAGGGGCAGAGAGAGGAAGACAGAATCCCACCGCACTGACAGTGCAGAGTCCAACTTGAGGCTTGAACTCACAAAATCATGAGATCATGACCTGAGCCGAAACCTAGAGTTGGATGTTTAACTGACTGAGCCACCCATGTGCCCCAGGAAGTTTTTTTTTTTTAAATTAAAGCCACATAATTCAGAAATTATGTCCTTTGTGGTTTAAAATGTGCTTCCTTTTATGAAATAGTATCATAGTAGACTGTGTTAGTTTACAAGGGCTGCCATAACAACATACCACAGACTGAGTGGCTTAAACAACATATCTCATAGTTCTGGAGGCTAGATGTCCAACATCAAGGTGTCTGCAGGTTTGATTTTTTTCTGAGGCCTCTCTTCTTGGCTGATGCCTTCTCCAGGTGTCCTCACATGACCTTCCTCTGCGAACACACATCCCTGGTATCTCTGCTTCCTCTTTTGAGGATGCCAGTCACATTGGATTAGGGCTCCACCCTAACACTTCCTTTTAACACATTTCAACTCTTTAAAGACCTTATCTCCAAATAAGGTTATATTCTAAGGTAGTGGGGATTAGGACCTCAACATACAGGTTTTGGGGGGAATACAATTTAGTCCATAACAGATGAAAACTTTTTTTAAAAAACAAATATAGGGGTGCCTGGGTGGCCCAGTTAGTTGAGTGTCCAACTCTTGATTTTGGCTCAGATCATGATCTCACAGTAGTGAGATGGAGCCCCAAGTTGGGCTCTGTGCCGGGCATGGATCCTGCTTGATTCTCTCTCTCCCTCTCCCTCTGCCCTTCTCCTGCTTGTGCATGCTCTCTCTGTCAAAACAAAACAAAACAAACAAAACAAAACAAAACAAAACAAAAGTATTAAAAAATTTTTTTTTATTACATTTATTTATTTTTGAGAGACAGAGACAGAGCACAAGCAGGGGAGGGGCAGAAGGAGAAGGAGACACAGAATCCGAAGCAGGCTCCAGGCTCTGAGCTGTCGGCACAGAGCCCAATGCAGGGCTCGAACTCACAAACAGTGAGATCATGACCTGAGCCGAAGTTGGAGGCCTAACTGACTGAGCCACCCAGGTGCCCCAAAACAAAAGTAGTTTTAAAAAATGTTTATTTATTATGAGAGAGAGAGAGAAAATAGGGAAAGAGATTGCACGTGAGGGAGGGGCAGAGAGAGAGGGAGAGAGCATCCCAAGCAGGCTCTGCGGAGCCCAAACTCGGGATTTGATCCCACGAACTGTTGGTACAGAAGATAGGATTCAGTAGCCACAGAGGGGAAGATTAGGGCCTGAGGTTCCTGAGTAGGGAAAAACACCTATTTTGGAATAATGCTGGGAATGTCTGACCACAGCAAACCCCCTCAGGTGTAAGGTTCCTCTTAATGTAACAGACCCCACCTACTCCCCCTCACGTTTCCCCTCAGGAATTTGACAAAAGACCTAAGTATGGCCATAGACCACCCCTCATACAATGGAAGGGAGCCAGTCGGGAATGGGCAACCCAGCACCTAGAGGTATCAAGCCAATAAGGGTAGAAGGAACAAGGGAGAAGAGATGGGGAGGGCTGACCAGAACCTTATAAAACAAGGACCTTGCCTGTAGTCCGTGGGCATTTACTTCTGAATGTCCCCTTTCTGTAAAGAGAGCTTTCCTACTATTCTTCCTTTCTAATCTTATATTCTAATAAACCTTTGCCTACTGCTCATTTTGTGTCCGCCTCTTCATTCTTTGAAGCTGTGAGATAATGAATCCTGGGTGTTGCGGCAAAAGATCCTGCAAGACAGTGAGATCATGACCTGAGTGGAAATCAAGAGTTGGACTCCCAACTGACTGAGGAGCCCCAACAAAGTATATTTTTAAGGCTTATTTTTAATTTTATTGGAAAATAAAGTGTTTATTCAAAGAACATTAAAAGATTAAGGACCTTTTAATTGTGTGGGTGTTGGCAGGAGGAGGAATGAATCTCAAGCTTAGCCAGACTGGGCATGAGACTCTTCACAGAGCTGGGGGTTTCAGGGGAGGCCGGGTTGGGGGACAACTGGGTCTGGCAGGAGTCAAGAAATGGTCAGAGAGCACCAGGCCACAGTGCAGAGCTTGGGCCAGGGGTGCTGGTTGGCTTAGCAGCCTTAGCAGCTTAGCAGCTCACCACTTACATCCCATTGACAAAAAATAGAGCATGTAAAGTTAATAAAATGAGCTTTTGGACTACAATTGCCTGTCATAATGCCTGTGTGGCCCACATGGGCACTCAAATAAATAACTACATTGAATACGAGAAGTTTTGAACCTAAACATCAGGGTTTAATTTTTTTTCTTTTTTCTACCAGAAAAAAGGCCCATTTACAGCACTGATAACTTTTAGTGACTTGTCAAGAGGAAAACTACTCCCATTCGTATGGTCCACTTCATTTTTCGTAGAGATGCACTTCCCCGTTGTTGACAAGATTGAGACCAGCTCTTATTTTCTCTCCTATGATGGCCTGAAACCTCCAAATAAGAAATGAGAAATAGCTCCATTTGAATGTGGGTTTATGATGGGTCAGGCCTGACATAAGCACTTTATATACTGGATCCCATATAACTTAGTAGGAGACATTTTATTCTTTTTCTTTTATGATTTGTTTGTTTTGCTTTGAGAGAGATGGAGCAAGTGAGCAAGAGGCAGAGAGAGAAGGAGAGAGAATTGCATCGCAGAGAGGGAAGCAGGGCTCACCCAAAGCAGTACTCAGACCCAAACTATGAGATCATGACCTGAGCCAAAGTCAGATGTTAACCGACTGAGCCACCCAGGCACCCAGAAGACCGTCTATTCTTTTTATCTATCTATCTATCTATCTATCTATTTATATTACTTTTTTAATGTTTATTTTTGAGACAGAGAGAGACAGAGTGCTAGCAGGGGAGAGGCAGAGAGAGAGAGGGAGAATCCGAAGAAGGCTCCAGGCTCTGAGCTGTCAGCACAGAGTCCAATGCAGGGCTCAAACTCACAAACAGTGAGATCATGACCTGAGCTGAAGTCGGATGCTTAACCGACTGAGCCACCCAGGCACCCCTATCCTTTTTTTATTAAAAATTTTTTAATGTTTATTTAATTTTAAGAGAGAGAGAGAGAGAGAGAGAGAGAGAGAGAGAGAGAATGTGAGTGGGGAAGGGGCAGAGAGAGAGGAAGACACAGAATCTGAAGCAGGCACCAGGCTCTGAGCTGTCAGCATACAGCCCAATGTGGGGCTCGAAGCCACAAGCCATGAGATCATGACCTGAGCCAAAGTTGGATGCTTAACTGACTGAGCCACCCAGGTGCCTCCAGAAGACTGTCTATTCTTAAACACTTAAATACTTTCCTGAAGTTAAGGTTTAAAAAGGGAGGGGACTGAGAGCCAAAGCATAGGAGACTGTTAAAAACTGAGAACA